>NC_054383.1:22055000-22125000 GCF_017654675.1 Xenopus laevis
TGTAGTTCAGCCAGCAGGTGGTGGAAATCCCTAAGGTTGGACTGTATGGCAATTCACGTACAGGAGCCTATATAAGGGTATTCAGGAGCTGTGCAATTCCTTTTTGGCTTAGGAATATCAAGAGGTAGGACCATTTTTTAGGAGATAGTAGTCGACAGTAGTGTGTGTGAGTTGACTCACGAGTGAAATGTAGGTAGGCTAGTGGGGAAGGACAGTCTGTTGTCCCAACAAGGAGTGAGTAGATTGGGGTAGAGCACTTGAGATGACTGTGCAGTGCTGGGCCAAGGTATATTGGCACCCTAGGCAAGGGCTTCAATCAGTGCCCCCCACCCGGTCCTGCATTACCATTTCCCACCTTACCATTCATATTGTCCCCTGTACCTGTTCCAGCACTTATCATATTGCCCTTAATTTGTAACTGTGCCAGCAGGAACCAAAAATCCATCATATTGCCCCCAAACATCTGTGTTAGTCCACCATATTGCCCCATGTACCTGAGCCAGCAGCAGGCAATACCTCATATTGCCCCTAATCTGTACCTGTGCCAGCAGCAGCCAAAAAATCCATAATAATGCTCCCAAATATGTACCTGTGCCAGCAGGAGCCAAAAATCCATCATATTTACCCTAATCATCTATTTACCTGTGCTAGCAGCTGCCAAGAGGGAGGTGGGGAGTGCAAAAGGGGGTTGAAATAAGCAGTTTATAAAATTGAAAAATATTAAAGGCCAAGCAAGCCAGGGTTTAAAAAAAAATCCCCCTAATAGTGTGCCCCTCCCCCATGATTGCGTCCTAAGCAGGTGCCTACTCTGCCTACCCCTAGTTCCGGCCCTATGACTGTGCGCTAGGTAGGGAAATTAAGCATTCAGGTGTAGGTTCGAGGAGAACCTGAGGGAGAAGCTTGGGCACTATATGTAAGGTCACCACAGACAAAAAGGGGTGGAGGTTTACAATGAGAGGAGACCTCTGAACGGCTAACGCCTCTCTGCTTGTACATCCCCTACATGACAGGAGTCCTGGAGACTTCAGGAGAGGAACGCTGTGAGTGTCCAAGGAAAACATATAGAAAGAGCAGAGCCTCAGGTGGCCCTTTTACAAATATGTATTTTATATTGACTGTGCAACCCATTATTAAAATTCTACAGTTTTCTATGCAACATGAATAGGCATGCCTACTCTCTAATTCAACAGTGATTTTAATCATCTATGTCCATATGAGGTTTACTGAAGCGCAACATAATAGGGATAATAAAAATTAGATTCCAGATTTATCCACTTAGCAGAAGACTGTGCTGGCACTAATGAATAAGTATCCGCAGGAGAGAAATCACCTAATGTACATATTGCAACAAAACACTTCTGTTATTTACAAATACACAAGTGTGCAGAGTCATTTTGTATAGTGTATTGCATCAAATAATTACTAATAGCAGTTTTGTGAAATTGTACTATTACAGGCAACATATGTAATAAAATACCATTATGCGCACAATAGCTTCATAAAGAACGAGGTTATTATGAGGTCCATGATGCATTTCTTCAGCACTAGACCCTAAATTGAAACTAATGAGTGAAAAGGATTATCTAGAAATGAACATTAAAGGAAAAGTGTAATAAACACTGTAACATTCAGGAGTAAATGTTCAACTGTGTTGGATTATAAATACAAAAATAATATTATTTGTTGGCTCCAGCTTAAGACATTTGTAAAATGGCTTATATATATATATATATATATATATATATATATATATATATATATATATATATATATATATATATATGCTGGGGATTAGCGATGTGTGAGCCAGCCCAAAGCCTGCAGAACCCGTGGGTTTAATGTAGGACGGGCAGGTTCAGGCTGACTTCCATACAATGTCCATACAAAGGGTGGTTTCAGGCTGAACTTTACACTTCCATCTCCAGAGCAGAGACTATGCTTTCTGGTGCAGTAGAACATCAGAAGAAGATCAGTAAGAGTGCGTATTCTTGGCATGCGTTTCTCCGCAAGGCAGAGCCAGGCCAGTCCTGGCCCTAGGCAACCTGGTCGGCCATGGCATTGGTTGAGCACGTGCGCATGCACAGAAGCACCAATCGCCGTGAACGCATGCGCAGAAGCGCAAGAAGACAGGTAGTGAGGGGACTGGACATGGGGTAGGTGTCAGAGCAGGTACGTGCCTGGCGCCCCCCAGCTTTGTGCCCTAGGCACATGCCTACCCCTAGTTCCGGCCCTGCCACAGGGTGAGATCCACATTCATGTGGCCCTAGCCTAAAGTATAAGAACAATACAGCATTCTGGAGACACCTCCTTGGTATGATAACTAGAGGACAAATACTGATGGAGCACCGTGTGGTTTCTCCCCATGCACACAGCACATCAATTATTTCAACAGGACAACTGGTCTAACGTTGTATAAAGTGTGCCTTATCTGTGCCCTAATTGATATAGCACTGCATACCCCTTATGGGGATTGGTCATTGTACTAGCGAGATGTTCAATCAATCAGAAGTGGTGTGAAGTGGAACAACCTACATTATCAGATAAAAAGCAAAACAGAGTAAGCTGGATCAATGCTAAAAGCTACTACCACTCCAAAAAAGAGACATCACAGTTGGCAAGAGCTTAATTAAAAAAACTCTACAAGGCCAAAAGATTGATATTAACTGACAGTAACACCGGTTTGTTCTACGTATTTTTAGACAAGGTTAATTAAATACTGTATTGCACTTGGCACTACTTGTGATCGCAAATGTCTTTAACCACAGCCTAGGGTACATTTAAAGTGCAGGTTCATCTGTCTAATAGCAGCATGCCTAACATTCCTTTACTCCTGATTATGGCAGTGGTGTAATTGCTCATGAACTTTATTCCAGGCACGTAGCCTTTGTCTTATTTAAATCCCTCTTTGAATATGCTGTGAAGTCTGTAAAATACCTTCTGATAGTCCCTTCCTTTAGAGCTGCTAGAATGTATGTAGCCTTGAACAGCTCCGGTGCCTTTTCTGAGCTTTCTTGTCCGCAGTCATGCAGTCAAGAAACATTCTCCAGATTTAGTAAAACCGAGAAACATTCAGAACTTTGGTAGTTCAAAAATAAGTGATAAGTGATTTCATTCAGCAGAAGCTTTAGGGAAACTAAAGTAGCATAAAAATATGTTGTTCTATTTGGTCTCATCAATTTTATATAAGAGTAAATCGAGGGAGTTGATTTACTAAAATTGGGATTTCTATTCTTTTCACAAATCTTATTTCTTTAAAAATTCATGTTTTTTTCTCTGAATTCTAAAAATTCTAGCTTTATTAAAGGGTTCTTCACATTTCAATTAACTTTTAGTATGATGCAGAGAGTGATATTCTGAGACAATTTGCAATTGGTTTTCACTTTTTGTTATTTGTGGATTTAGCTTTTTATTCAGCAGCTCTCCAGTTTGCAATTTCAGCAATCTGGTAACTTGGGTCTAAATAACCCTACCCCCATTTGAAAGCTGAAAAGAGTCAGAAGTAGAAGGCAAACAGTACAAAAACTATGTAAACGAAGGTCAGTTGAAAAGTTGCTTAGAATCAGCCATTCTATAACTCACTTAAAGTTAACTTAATGGGGAACCAACCCTTTAAGTGTAAAAATTAAGAAAAACTCTAATACAAAACTGCTGCAAGTAAAAGCTGTTGAGGTCCCATAGAAATCAATGGCATCTGTGCTCATCCTATTTGAATATTCCAAATTTTTGACTTTTAGAAGTTTTCTGATTTTTTTCTCTAGTAATTTTCTGAAAAAACCTAATTCTGTTCGTTCTGTGTTTTTTTTATATTCAGCTTATTTAATAACTTTCATGGTATTAGTGGTTATAGACAAATGCATTTATTTGTGCTTTCAAAAAACCCCGAAATGTTACCTTTAATAAATAGGTCTCCGCATGGCAGTTTATGCAGTTTGTCAAAGTAGGGTTTCTAAACTGTCCAAAATAGTGGCTGTGTGTGTGTGTGTGTGGGGGGGGGGGGTCAGCCATAAGTTTATTTAGGGTAAGATTAGGATAGAACTCTTGTTTGTCCCAGAAATATGTGGACGATGGTTGATTATGGTTGAATTAAGCTTTCTTGAATTTGTAACCTTGGTATAAACCTTCACAAATTAAGACCTCAAAGGGTGGAGCGCTTGAACCAAAAAGTCCTAAAACCATTGAAATAATGCACTGGTTCTGTTATCAGGCCTCACCAAATTCCATGATTCCTTGATATCCTCACAGTGGCACCCATAAGGTGGCTGTACAAAAACTGATCCGAGCACTACTCTTGACTTCTTATTGGCTCACTAATGGACATTTTCCATCAGGGCCATCATACCTCACCTGGATCATAGGGTTATTGTCCATGTGGTTGGGCAGTATGGGCGAAATCTGTACCATTTGTTTGCAACTCTGTTGCCTATTTGGTCTTATTCATATTTGGCCAGCCTAGGCTTAATGCAGTGTCTTTTTTTAAAAAAATTTTTATGAGAACTATGTTAATTTTTATATGAAATCATTTTCATTTGATGAAATGTGTGTGTAACGATCAGCAACCTTTAAGGATAAAGATTGTTATTTCTGGTTTTGTGTACAAACCACTTTAGCACATTAATACTCTTACAACATGCAGTGCATTTTATAAGCTCTTTTTCCGTTCTGCATTATTTTGCTGCCTCTTAGACACATAAAAGCATGTCTGCCCTTGAGTGAGTGGACAGAGCAAAATTTATGAAGAAGGTGTCGATGTACATCAAGTGCATTCCCGAGTGCACAGCATGAATAGGAAATCGGAATTTCTCCTGTCATTATTTTCCATTTTTTTATGACATTCATCTCTAACAATATGCTTTAAACAGGTTATTTTTTTTATCCTGCTTTGTTTGAAGAATGCTGCTGAGGATTTCAAAATATAGTAAATCTCAGGCACGTTTTGGAGACCTTTCTCTAGTCATGCAGTTGAGGCTTTTTGAGCAAGGTTCTTATTCTGGGCCAAGAACAAATACGGCCATGCCACTTACTTATTTTGCCTGAACATATATTTATTTGATGTCATTGTTTGGTTTTACAAAGATTAACCATATGATTTTACATGAATCATATATCGGGGGGGTTTGGCTTCATGATTTTCAAAAGAACCTTCTCTTCTAGATTTACGAACTAAGCAGATCAAAGAACATTATCAACATTCCGATTTTTTCTTATTGTAAGTGTATCCTTTATTATGAGTCTTACTCTTATTTTTAGCATTCTCTGTATTTCAAACTAACCCCCCCTGCAAAATTGCTATGTTATTTTAAAGGGTAGCTCAACTTTAAGTTAACTTTTAGAAGGTTATAGAATGACTAATGCTAAGCAAATGTTCAATTTGTCTTCATTTTTTATTTCTTATAGTTTTTTAATTATTTGCCTTTTTCTTACCACAATTTCTAAGAAGGAAGCTTTAAAGTAATGCATTATATTAGGCACTCCTAGACCTCCATTAGATAGTTGTTGTTGGAGCACCTTGGCTGCTATTTGTGGTTTTTTACCCACCCAGATAAAATTATTTAGTTGCGTTTTTAATGTTTTCATGTATCACAGTGTAGCTCCAGGATTCCTCTGCATCAATAGGCACATCTGGCCATGATTCAGAACAAGGCATCATGGCCACACCAACACCAAGTGCAAGGAGCATCTTTGGACACAAGTACATTTAATGAATGGCAACAGCTACAGGTGTGGTAGAAAATGAGCCCCAATGTGTTTGGTAAAACCAGTGAAATTCACAGGATACATCTAAAATGCAGGGATAACCCTAAAAGCACACATGGTATCAGTCTCAAGTTATGTCAGCTAAGATTGGTCCAAAAGGAGATATTCCATACAACTATTGCAGCAAAATGATTCCTGTCCAAGTATATAAAAGATATGTAGGTGTCCAGATGATGAAGCCCTCATGTTCCATGAGTGGGGTCTCTAGATTACCTAAGGCTTGTTTGAAACCAAAAATTTGAATCCCCCAAAAAAATCTGTTCAGATGCAAATACTCAACTGAAATGTGGGCTTTGGTTGCCAAGTCCTCAAATCAAATCAATAAGGTGCCACACTTACACTAGATCGCCTTTTGTAGCGTCGGGTGCACAGCTGTGTTCCTCTCTGCCCGAGGAAAATTCCACTGTAAAGCAATAATTCCAGCAGCACTCCGATATGTGAATCAAAAGTTATTTATTCATGCCATTAGCAGAGCGAGGCGATCTAGTGTAAGTGTGGCACCTTATTGATTTGATTTGATTACTTTGGTTGCCAAGTCCAAAACCTTCAGTCAGGGAGTGGATTGCCATACATAAAATACAAGACTTTGGCACATTGAAGGTATCAGGGACAGGTTGATGCGCAGCAAATAAAAGTTCATTCCAAAAACGCATCCAAAAGAAACAAAAGCTCTTTATTTCTTTTGGACATGGAATAAACTTTGTCTTACTTGTATCTGTCCATAGTCCTTTCTTTGGAGTGAGCCTATTTTATGTAGGGCTTAAATAAGGCTCAGCTTTTACCATCTGTCTTAGATTTGATAAATGGTTGTACTTTATTTTTTGCTACACAGAATTCATACAGTTCAATTTCCAGTCACATAGATATTGTTGACTCATGTATTCGCAAACACTGCTCAGAAGTACATTTATGAATTTTCCAAATAAAAATAATTATTTGCTTGAAGTAATTCAATATCTCCTGTAAATACATACATACACATGCCAATTATTTCACTGAACCCCATTTGTTATTTAGGAATGTAATTGTGTGGTTATGTGTGTCGTTGTGATAATGGTTAGAGCAGGGGTCCCCAACTTATTTTACCCGTAAGCCACACTCGAATTTAAAAACTGTTGGAGAGCCGTACAAGCATGAAAAAAATCATTGGGGATGTCAAATAAGAGCTGTGATAGGCAAATTGATAGCCCCATGAGGCTCTGTTGGAATACATCTTCAATGCTCCAAAACTTGAATTTAAGCCAGAAATTCTAAAATTTGCACTTACTATGCTCACAAACCACTGGTTTGGGGATCACTAGGTTAGAGTGATTATTTTCTGCTGCTGATCTATGCAACTGTCCTATGCCACTCCTAATGATAATTAATCATTGAGTGACAGTGGCCATGTTGCTTTTCTTATGTGATGGGGTTCTCCCCACAAATATGATGCCCCTGTGACCCTTTATATTGACCAGTAGTGGATTGGGCAGTTTGGCAGAACCTGTACAAACCCAGAAATGTAAAATGTAGGGGAGAAGGGTGAAGGGAGAAGAGTGGCAAATAAGACAACAAGAGGAACTGTACAAAGGAAAAAGAGGTGATAATAATAAAGAAAGGTACTGGACAGTCAGTGATTGGGAATTGAAAGTGAACAGTAGAATGTTAAGTGTGCCCCTTAGTGTTTATTCTAAAAACATGTGCCCAGGAGTATGCTGCTCTTTGCAGGGAGCCCTGGATTGAAATCCAAGGCTTTCTGCAAAAAGCAGACCCAGGATGTGCATTCCAGCCCTGTCCTCTGAAACGGATTGCCATTTTTTTACTCTTTTGCATAATGCTTGGGGCATTGTGAAATCACCCTAGAGACAGAGGTCCCTAACCTTTATTTACCTGTGAGCAATATACAAATCCAAAGAGTCAGGAGCAACATAATAGTTCCAATGGGATGTAGAATAATGGCTGTGGTTGGCTATTTGGTAGCCCCAATGTGGACTGGCAGCCCACAGGAGGTTCTGTTTGGCATTACACCTGGCTTTATGCAACCAAAACCTGCTTCCAAGCCTGGACTTCAATAATAAGCACCTGCTTTGTGGTCACTGAGAGTAACAGTCAAAATTGGTGAGTAAAATGTCGTTCTAGAGCCACTGGTTGGGAAACAGTTCTATATACTGTGGAAGGAGAAGAAGTTTATGGTCAGACAGCCAGTGAATAATAGATTCATAACTGTAGACTGAAGCTGCAAGCTCAAAATAAAGCAAATCATGATACCTTCAATTTTCATTAGGCAAATGCTCAGGCAAAAGTATGAATCCTCTGAAGATATACTTATTATATCACAATGTGGAAATGTAGAGGAAATATCTTGCATGTCTCTATCACCATGAACATTTCCTTTGCTTATTGTTGCAAACAAAGATTTGTATCTTTGTTCTATAGCTTTATGGTTGATATGTGTGGCTTATATACAGTTAAAGGGGACCCGTCACCCCAAAAAAAACATTCCAAATCCTATTTTATCACATTAGTCAAGCAAAATGAACTTTAATTACACTATATAAATTATTTGAATCTTGTTTCCTTCAGTCTGGGAATTCATAATTATAGCAAGCAGGCAGGAGCCATTTTGTGGACACTGTTATTAAGTTAAGTCTTTCATCATCTCAGAATCTTGTTTGTGCACCAGAATGGGGGACCTGATGTCCATCCCCATGTCCTGGCTACACAATTAAACGGTAAAGAGAACTGGGGGAATGTGGGGAGAGCAGTGACATCTAGGAAGTGCTGAATGGAAAGTGAAAGTAATTTTTGCCCCGCCTCTATGCCACTGGCATAGAGGAGGGGCAGACAATATTTGATTGACAGCTGAGATTTTTAAATGAGCTTACAACAGCTATGAATGCTTTAATAAAAAATAGAAATTGGATTTCATGTTTAATTTGAAAAGGACTTTTATTATACAGATTTTTGTTTCTGGATGACAGGTCCACTTTAATTGAAAGGGTCAGGAGAGTACTGATTTGCCTAGAGCATCATTATAGCGTGTAAATGTATATTTCCAACTAGAAATAATGCTTTATATTGTGTATTGCATGTTAAATCTGACAAAGAGTTTGAATAGAGGATGCTTGGTAGGGTACAGAGAATGACAATGTTGTCATTTGAAATAAAGAGGAAAATGGAATTTATTATTATTATTATGATTTACTGGCTTATTGTCACAACTCGTACGCTTTCTTCTCTTTCCTCTCTTACATAAAACTGTCAGCTCCCCGGGAGTCCTGTCTGTGATTGTTCTTCTAAACCAAGCATCCCGGTGGAGGATGATGTTTCCTGGGCCCCTGTTGTGCTAGTCCTCATTAAATGGCATCGGCACTTAAATCAGTAAATAGTCTTTTATAATCTGACAACCAGCGGCATTCGATTTCATTTTTTTATTTGGACCCCATACAATGAACAGGCATATACTAATGTGACCAGGAGAGCAAAGAATTATCTATCCTGACTGGCAGGCAAATATTCATGATAGTGAGGAAAGTGTTTAATGAATAGACACATTTATCATTTGTGAATTTCCCGCAAGATTCGTAAAACTGTTAAAAAATCCCAAAACACGAGTTTTGATTCAATTCACGGGCGTCAAAATTGACACCAATATATATCCAATTGCATTAAAGCCAATGGGTGTGCGGTAATTGTCGCCGGCAAATTTTCTCGTCAATTCCGTGAACTTATTTGCCGCCGGCGAAATGTGGAAAATTCCCCGTAAATTCGTGCCTGGCGAATAAAATCGACCATCACTAAAGTACACCAGTGGAGCAAGTTGATTTGCAAAATGGTTCTCTAGTTCCTCCAACAGACGTTGAGTCAACAAATACTGGTGCAGCTGAATCACCGCAGAACTGCAACATCAAAATAAAAGATGTGGTGGAGTAGTAAAGCCACCTCAGTATCTGAACTTATAAATATGCTTATTTTACATTAACAGTTATGTTTTCCTTTGCTCTAGTATTTCTGCTACCACCTTTATGTTCTTTAAAAGACGGGAGATGTGGTGCAAACTAGGGGGGGGTTATTTATTAAAGGACGATTAGTGTTTTCCTGAAAAATTTTAGTTTTTCAAGGATAGTTTCACTGAAATATAAAATTTTTGTGGATACATTTTTCGGGATAAAAAAAAATTTAATTTTTTATTATGCCCCGAAGCTGCTAAAAGCCAGAATTTTTTAAATACTACAGTTAAAACCTGTCATGGTCATTTAGAAGTCAATGACAGAGAACCCTTGAACCATTTGAAGATGTTTTTGCCTTCGTGATTTTGTTTTTTTTTTTGACTGTGGTTTGTCCTTGAAACTTGATAAATTCGAGGTATTCAGGGTTTTTTTGGCCTTTAAACTCGATACATTTGAGTATTCGAGTTTTTTCCCCCCATTGCATTCAATCAAGTTTTTTACATTTGGTTTTTTTTCGTGAATAAGCAAATATTTGAGTTGTGAGTTTATTTGAGGTATAAAAAACCTCACAAACATGACCTTTGATAAATAACCCCCTAGGTGCTACAACAGGCTAATACAGATTAATGCTTCAGACAAAAATGATGATGATGATGTAGGAAGTTCAGCAGGCATCTTGTAGTATAACTAAATGCAGATCCCTTACATCAAGAATGTCTCCTGTGTTATTGTGAGTCCTGTATCAGCTCGGGTACCCGTGGGTACCCACGCAAAACCCGCAAGGTTGTCGGGCTTTGGGTGGAAAGACCAATACAGGCTGTCCGCGGGTACCTTGCCTGGGTACTCAGACCGATTGCAGGCTACATTCCTCCCAACTCCTGTTATAGTCCTGCAGTTAAATGTAACTATTTCCCCCAACCTGGTTGATCTGAATCCGGAGTGACACCACTTCCGTCCACCAGTGACGCCACGTCCGGTTTTCATGGGTACGGGGGCACGGGTCTTCGCAACTGGACCCAACTCAACATCACAGTCCGAAATCAAAAGCATCAGAAACACTACACTCACTAGGTGTTATTAAAAAAAATCTAGGCACATTCCATTACATTCTTAATCTGTCACACACCTTTTATTAATCAAATAAATGGGACTCCACGTGTGCCATAAAGAATAGACGAGGAAATAAGCTGAGCTACATCTCCGTTTTAACATTTGCTTAACAAAAGGTTTAAAAAAAATCAAGGCAACTCCGTTTACTAAAATATTTATTACAATGGCTCTATTGTAATTAAAGGAAATTGCTGTTGAAACACCTAATTATGGAAAGCAGCAATTTATGCATTGCTGTTTTGCTTTAATGGAGATATTGTCTTGGCATTATTCAAATATATACAAGCAAAACAGGTCTTTTGTAAGTAAAGGAAAATGGACACAGCATTGAAATACGCATTATTAAAATAACATAAAAGTAAAATGCAAAGTAGTTGTTGCATAGCAATTAATGTAATTGTTTACTTTTCAAACACAGAGCACTGATTTGCATTAACATTATTCAACCTCCTCTTTTATGCACCTCATCTCTCATTGGTGTTTGAAGGTCTTAGACCAGGTCTCTGGGGTCAGCGTTTTATGATACATCTAAATCTTACCAATCTGTACTACTGACCCCAGGGACCTTTTAATTCAGTTCCTTTGCATACAGAATACGGAATCGTTTTTGTTTTCGAGCAGTGTTAACACCTAAATTATCACCTATTTTAGGGCTGTTTCCTCATTTCAATTACCTGGGAGCACAGATATGATACAATTCAAATCAAGAGACAAAATAATGATCTCATAAGAAATACATGTTTAAACGTTAACTAGAAGTACCTGTCTCACAGTACTCAGTACTCTGAAATCCAATAAATAGTTCAAATAAAAACTGTTTGAATGTAAGGCTCTGCTGGGGCTTGAACCCGGGACCTTCTGGTTGTTGCCTGCTCTCCTGATTCACTGACTCTTCCCTATAAAAGTCCAGCCCTCCTCACAGCTGGGACCTGAGCATCGGCCTTGTACTGACCACTGCTGCTTGACTCTAGCTCTTTTGCTTTTGTCCTGCTCTGGCTCTTATTTCTGCTGCTATATCACATGCTTTTGCTCTGATCCTGTACCCTACCTGTTCTTAGTTCTGTCCTTGTTCATGCCTGCTCCAGTCTTGTTTCATGTGTCCTGGTACAGTCCTGAGCCAGTTCTGATCCAGTTCTGATCCAGTTCCGATCCAGTTCTGAACCAGTTCTGATCCAGGCCTGATCTAGTCCTGACCAAATCCTGTCCTCCTTGCCCTCACCATCCTGTCTCTTGTCCTCCATCCACTCAGTCCTGTTCCAGATCCTGATTTAGTCCTGATCCAGTCCTGCCCTCTTCTTCAACACCATATTCATGCTATATCACATGCTTTTGCTCTGATCCTGTACCCTACCTGTTCTTAGTTCTGTCCTTGTTCATGCCTGCTCCAGTCTTGTTTCATGTGTCCTGGTACAGTCCTGAGCCAGTTCTGATCCAGTTCTGATCCAGTTCCGATCCAGTTCTGAACCAGTTCTGATCCAGGCCTGATCTAGTCCTGACCCAATCCTGTCCTCCTTGCCCTCACCAGTCACCATCCTGTCTTTTGTTCTCCATCCACTCAGTCCTGTTCCAGATCCTGATACAGTCCTGTCCTCTTCACCTGCATCATCCCGTCTCTTGTTCTCCATCCACTTAGTCCTTTTTCCAGTCCTGACTCTTTGTCCATCCCTTTTCTGCCTAATCTGGATTCTTCGCCCATGTCATCCTGTTCTTGAACCTGTTCGTGCATCACCTCTTCTAGTCTGTGTGCACAGCAGCAGCTCCTCGGCTGAAGGACTCACTTCCTTTTGAAAACCCTTACAATTAAGAAACATTGTATGTACAAGGACATAGAAGCAGAATAATGGGACATAGAAATCTACTTATTCAGACAGGTTACTTGAATTAAAAACTAAAATGCATGAATGAATCTAACTGAAGTTCCCTCAAGAGGTTTATGTTATTCCAGGAGTTGGTAAAGAACATTAATTCTAGCTTGCTAATTAAAAAGAAAATAATACTCCTTTTTATGCAAGAGACCAGGGTCCCTTTGTGATTCAACTCCAAAAATGTAAAATTTCAAACCTCAAATTTTTGTTTGTCTCTTAGCAGGTCAAGAGTCATTTTGCATTCTTAGTATTGTCTCTCCTAATCCTACAATGAGGATCAATTATTTTATTTCATTTATTGGGGACTTAATTTTCTCATAAGTAAAATCCTTTCCATGTAATGATTCCCTATGTCAAGTGTATTACCATTCTTATTACTCCCTGTTAGTGTGGTATAAGTGAGTGCAAAGCGGAAGTGGTTTGTCTAGTAAAAATGTAAATTGTTTAGGATCTGAAACACTTATTGACATTTACAAATGATTGAAAAGTACTTGGGGCGAACAGAGTTCATTAGTGGTTAGTGGATTACCAGATAGATGTAATCTATAGGTTTATCTGGCCAATATCTGAATGTGTTTCTTCTTATGGATTCAGTGGCCAACCCTAGTTCCTCATGATGCTTTTACATTCTTTCTGACAATGGGAAGTAGTGATGGGCGAATTTGCGCCGTTTCGCTTCGCGGAAAAATTTGCGAGTTTCGCTCGAAATTTGCGAAACGGCGAAAAATTTGCGAAACGGTGAAAAATTTGCGAAACGGCGCCGGCGTCTTTTTTTTGACGCCAGCGTCCGTTTTTTCGGAAAAACATTTTTGGACGCCGGCGAATATTTGACGCCAACAAATTTTCACGGGCGTTTCGCGAATTTGTTCGCTGACGGTGAATTGCGCAAATTTGCCGCGAATGCGCGCCTGCCGAATAAATTCACCCATCACTAATGGGAAGTAATATCATCAGCAAAATTATATGAGCTTGTCCCTTTCTTCCTGTTCTGTTTTAATTTCAAATTTGGTTTTGAATGAATAATTTAGAGTAGAAAGGGGGATATACTGTAGATGTCCCTTTTATGAGGTTGCCTCTTAACACTGGTTAACTGAATTGTCTGAGATAGACGTGGAGGCTTATTTATCAACAGTCTCATTTTTGTAGTTTAAGTGGTTTTTGAAACCACAACTAAACTCGCAAACTCTAAAACTATGAATTTCATGACATTTGTTAAAAAATCTGAATAATAAAAGTATGAATGTAAAATTCTGCTGAACTCTGGGCTAAAAAATACAAATACCTCAAAAACCTCTGTGTAGCCATGGGGGCAGCCATTCAAAGCTGAAAAGGCACCAAGATACAAAGCAGGCAACAGATAAGCTGTGTCGTATACAATGGGATTCTTCAGAATTTATCTGTTATCTACTGTGTATCCTGTGCTTGAATGGCTGCCCCCATGGCTACACAGTAGCTTGTTTATATAAACTATAGTAATGTTTCTGAAGCAAACACAGCAGTTTTACCAGTGCAGGGCAACAGTACACTATATTGTCAACACTTTCATTTTTTGGTGTTACTGTTCCTTTAACCTTACTGAGTCAAGTGTATTTTCCTTTTACTGGGAAGCAAAGTTTACTCAGCTTTAAAGCTGTTATCGGTTTTTATAAAACTTCTCATCAAATCTCTCCTCGGTGTAACACTTTAGAATAAAATGACCTCTCTAGTTCTTAGCCTAAGGCCCAACGTTTAATTTCATGCTCCCACAAGGCCAGTCTTCTTGTACCTGAAAGCAAACAGCGATGGTGATAAAACAACAGTTTTAGAGCAATGCTGTAAGTATTGCTCAAGCTTCATGACACTGAGGTCTGTTCTACAGGAAAAGTGCAGCAGAAATAATTTAATTTCAGTTTGGCTACAGATACAATTGATTCTAGTGTGTTTTGTGTGTATGTGATATGGAACTCAGATTATAAGGTCCACTAATGCAGGGAATGATGTGACTGTGGAACAATACATGCATGAAAAGGGCATTAACTCAAGGGATGAAAACATAATTATGCCTCTTTATAGGTCCCTAGTGAGGCCTCATCTGGAGTATGCAGTGCAGTTTTGGACTCCAGTCCTTAAGAGGGATATAAATGAGCTGGAGAGAGTGCAGAGACTAAGTACAACTAAACTGGTTAGAGGGATGGAAGACTTAAATTATGAGGGTAGACTGTCAACGTTGGGATTTTTTTCCTGGAATAAATATCCTTGCGAAGGGACATGATTACACTTTATAAGTACTTTAGAGTGCCTTATAGACAGAGAGTGGGGGACCTTTTTTTTCTCATAAAGAGGATCATTAGTGATGGGCGAATAAATTCATCAGGAGTCAGTTTGCGGCAAATTTCTGCGTTTTACCGTCAGTAAATCATTCACGAAACTCCCGCACATATATTCACAGATGAAAATTCGCCGGCATCAAAAAATAGACACTATTTGGACGCCCATTGACTTTAACGCCGGCGTAAAAGTTGATGCAAATTGATGCTTTGAGTTTCGCAAATTTTTCTCAGTTTCGCCGATTTTTTTTTTTGAAACGGGAGAAATTCGTCCATCATTAAGGATCACCGCATCAGAAGCCACACCTTTAGACTATAGGAACAGAACTTTCATTTGAAGCAACGTAGGGGGTTCTTCACAGTCAGGACAGTGAGGTTGTGGAATGCACTGCCGGGTGATGTTGTGATGCTGATTCAGTTAATGACTATAAGAATGGCTTGGATGATTTATTGGACAGACATAATATCAAAGGCTATTGTGATACTAAAATCTGCAATTTACAGCAGATTTATGAAGCTTTGAGTTTTGTTTTCCAGGAAAATCAGAGTTGAATTTTTTGGTAAAAATTCACATTTTTTGTTTAAGTTTAAAAGAAAAAAAACTTTTCAAGATTTCAAGATTTATTATACCCTGGAAATAGCTCAATTCTGAAAATGCACCAACTGAAACCTGTTGAGGTTATGTAGAAGACAATGGCAGAGGTCCCTTGAACCATTCAAGGTCCCTTGATGTTTGAGTTTTTGAGGGTTTTGCCCAAAAACTCAATCAACTCGAGCAATTCAAGTTTTTTCCTGCCAAAACCTCAATCAATTTGAGTTTTCTGTTTGTTAACCCAAACTCGCTGATTCAAGTTTGATGGACTTTTGTCTTTTTTTCAACCCATCTTAACTATGTAAAATAACATACATGTATAATTAATACAATACAACACTTCATTTTATATGCAGGATTGTATTTAGGTCCGATGCTGCCCTAGGCACCGGACCTAAACACGTGATGTCAGTGCGTCGTGCGCATGATGTCACACACATGGACTTTGCAGGAAGTGATGTCACGGGATGTGTGCACGTGACGTCACTTCCATGTAGAGATATCTTACCAGTGATTTGTGAGATGGAAGAATTGCCTTCTTTGCCCATTAACCTACACCCTGTATCATACAGGACCCTTCCTGCTGCTGACTGGCATTGCTTACAATGGCTACATTTATTATTCCAGTTTTATGCTGGTTGCCGTTACATCTAAGTGTCATTTTTTCGAGTGTGATGTAAAAAGAAATAACGTTGATTTACAAAAAATAGATATGATGGAAAACTCATTTTTCTGGAGTTATGAAATGAAAAATACAAATATAAAGAATTTTACAACATCACATAAATATAAAGTGGCACATGAAATAACATGACAGGTTTTCACCTTCTGTTTTTCCCAGATTTCAGTGGTTGGTTTGGGAGTAGAAATTCAGAATGAGTGCCATTTAGATCAATGATGTATCTGTTCTTTTTACAACAACATTCATTTAATTTTATAGACCAAAGCAAATAATGTTTAATATTTGGGAATGTAAATTGTAGCTGTATTATTTTGTTACTTTCCAAGTCATGTTTATATGTAAATTCTTCAATAAAGGCTTTTAATATGGCAGCATATGGATGAGCTTAACCCCCATTATCGTACATTTAAATGCATCATTAAAGGCTTTCGGCATGCTGTTTTTTCTGAGAATGTCTCCTAATTATGCATATTGGATGTTGAAATCTGACATAAGGCTAGGCATGTTTTTAGTTTCCCAGGTGCCCTCAGCCATGTGACTTGTGCTCTGATAAACTTCAGTTTCACTTTACTGCTGCGCTGCAAGTTGGAGTGATGTCACCTCCCTCCCTTCCCCCCCCTAGCAGCCTATCAGCAAAATAATGGGAATGTAAAAAGATAACAGCTCCCTGGTAAATTAGAGAATAGAAGTCAGTAGTAAAAATCCAAATCCCGCTGGATGGTTTAGGTGCAGAAATTCAGAGTGAGTGCCATATAGATCAATGATGTAGCTGTTCTTTTTACAAAGTAGGTAACGTTGTTTAATTCAATTTAATTTTATAGACCAAGCAAATAATGTTTAATATTTGGAAATGTAAATCGTATCTGAATTATTTTGTTACTTTCCAAGTCCATGTTTATATGTAAATTCTTCAACAACGGCATTTAATATGGCAGCATATGGATGAGTTTAACCCCCATTATCGTACATTTAAACGCATCATTAAAGGCTTTCGGCATGCTGTTTTTTCTGAGAATGACTCCTAATTATGCACTTCAATAAAAAACATCATAAAGTACAATACTGTGGTTTACATCTGTTTAGACAAACAGTTTAATTGACTCGCGATATTATTGTTATAAAATCACAACAATTATATTGTTCTTCGTGTCATCTTTCCAGCAAAGTCATAATCATTAATGTGAAAATATTCCTTTTATGGCTTCTCTCAGTTAATTGGTCCGTGATCGGTCAAATAACATTGGTCAAGTATGAGAATGCAGAATACACTGCTAGAAGATAGTGAGTTATTTCTTACATGTTCATATAGATAAAGTTTAATGGAACTAAGTTTATTTTGGGCGTTACTGCTATAATCTATGGCTTGAAGTCTAGAGGACCACAGGACACATTTATTAACATTGGGGCTACATTAATCCACAAGCTAGAAGATGGAAACAAAATCTGATGGCATGCAATGGTTGACTGTACTTGTGAATTATTTTAGCACCCATTTTTGCAATTCAGTCCATACTAAAGTCATATGAGAAGTCCTTGTTGATTTTGCTCTTCCCAGACTCTTCTTGGAATGTGACTATATGATTCTCCCAAAGTTAATAGTATAGATGTTTCAGCATAAATTTAAATAATGATGTAGGGATGCCCTATAGGAGGGTCTGTGTTTCCCACTAGTACTGTGATATGATGGGTTGAGATCACCTAGGTGTGTTAGGCTCTTGGTCCTCCACTTGAGAGGCAGGTGGGAGTGCTGGGGTCCAGAGGATAAATTAGACCTCACTTTCTGGATTAAGTTGGGGTTCTGTCAATGAGGATTAGTTACTGATAGGCAAGGTATACCCCATGGGTTGTAAATCAGACAGAAATAGTGAACAGAAGTCTGTTCTCCTCAAGATCTGTTAATCAACTGGCTCCTGTTAAATTGCTTTTATAGTAAGAACCGGTAGTTCAGAGAATATCAGCAGCCAGGCAGATACTGCTTTTCAATGGAATGGAAATAAAAAAAGTTATTATTATTAAAATGTTTTAATGTTTATACAGGTATGGGACCTGTTATCCAGAACACCTGGGCCCTAGGGCTTTCCAGATAACGGATCTTTCTGCAATTTGGATCTTCATACCTTAAAGGAACAGTAACACCAAAAAATGGAAGTGTTTTAACGTAATGAAAATATCATGTAGTGTTGCCCTGCACTGGTAAAACTGCTGTGTTTGCTTCAGAAACACTACTATAGTTCATATAAACAAGCTGCTGTGGAGCAATGGCGGAAATTGAAAAACGGCTATATGGCACAGGTTAACTAATGGATAACAGATAACACCATTAGACAGACAGAGCTTATTTGCTATCTGCTGTGTAACCTGAGCCTTTTCTCCTTTTAATGGCTGCCCCCGTTGCTACATAGCAGTTTATTTATATAAACAATGGTAGTGTTTCTTAAGCAAACTCTGCAGTTTTACCAGTGCAGGGCAACCATGCATTATATTTTAATTACTTTAAAAGACTTTTATTTTGTAACGTTACTGTTCCTTTAAGTTTACTAGAACATCATGTAAACATTAAATAAACCCAATAGGCTGGTGTTGCCACCAATAAGGATTAATTATATCTTAGTTGGGATCAAGTACAAGGTAATGTTTTATTATTACAAAGAAAAAGGAAATCATTTTTAAAAACTTGGAATATTTGGATAAAATGGAGTCTATGGGAAATGGCCTTTCCGTAATTTGGAGCTTTCTGGATAACGGGTTTCTGGATAACAGATCCCATACCTGTACTGCAAGGTTGCTTTGGGTGGAGATCCCGTTTATGCGTAATCATAATAAATGCAATGGGGCAGATGTATTACATTCAGAACTGTTTTTAAAAAAAAGTGCATAATTGCGACAAAATGTGATTGAGATTTTTAAAAAATTCTTAAATGCAGTTTATAGCGATGGTATTGAGTCTCAGAGAAAACACATAATTCCTCTTTTTTTGTACCACAATCACGGTTTTAAAGAACTCAATTAACAACTTTTTTGAATGCTCAAAGAAAAAAATAAACATTTCCCATTGACTTCTATAGATACTCCAGGCTTCGGTTGGAAAGAAAAAAAAAATCTTTTTTTTTAATTGCAGTTTGATAAAGCTCAGAATTTGGAGGCTAAAAAACATGATCAGCAAAAAAAACTCTAACTCAAATTTTAATAAAGCAGCTCCAAAGGGTTATATGCTAGGAGCTAGATCTATCTCTGTCTGGATATGTCAATTTCTATATTTCCAATTAAAGAGGTTCTGTCACAAGAAAACATTTTTTTTAAATGCATCAGTTAGTGCTGCTCCTGCAGACTTCTGTACTGAAATCCATTTTTCAAAAGAGAAAACAGATTTTTTTAATATTGGATTTTGAAATCTGACATAAAGCTAGGCATGTTTTTAGTTTCCCATGTGCCCTCAGCCATGTGACTTGTGCTCTGATAAACTTCAGTTTCTCTTTACTGCTGTGTTACAAGTTGGAGTGATTTCACCTCCCTCCCCCCCAGCAGTCCATTAGTGAATAATGGGAATGTAAAAAGATAACAGCTCCCTGATAAATATGAGAAAAGAAGTCAACAGTAAAAATCCAAGTCCCGCTGCAACTCCTTCAGTTATATTGAGTTGAAGAAACAATAGCCTGTCTAAAAGTAGTTCCATCATGACTCTTTCTGAAAGCACAGGATCAGGCAAACTGACCTGAGATGGCTGCCTATAAACCAATATTACAACTAAAAAAAAAAAACACTTCAGGAATAATTTTTTTTATGGTAGAGTGAATTATTTGCAGTATAAAAAGTGACATTTAGAAATAAAATGTATACCATAAAAATTGTGATAGAATCCCTTTAAATCCTTTTCAGTTTTATTCGTGGAAAACAATTTAGAGGAAATCTAAAGTTAGCATCATAATTATATCCCATGCGTGAGTGCACTTAAGCTTCACAATAATCCCTTGTTGTTAGTTTATGTCCTAATCATAGTGCTACAGATATATGTCAGCTGGACGGTCCCTAAATACAGATGCTGATGCCTTGCACCTACATTTACTTGCAAATGAATCCCAATGGAAAAACACAAACATATTTCATCACAGTAATCTAACCTAGATATCTAAAATGGCAGTTTACAGACAGTGGGACTGGGATTTTCTTAAATTTTAGAAATTTGATAAAAATAATACTAATTTCATATACTAAGGGGCAGATTTATCAAGGGTCGAAGTGAATTCGAGGGAATTTTCTAAGTAAAAAAATTCGAAATTCAAAGTAATTTTTTTGGATACGTCGACCATCGAATAGGATACTACGACTTCGACTTCGTATTCGATTCGAAGTAAAATAGTTACAATATTCAACCATTCGATAATCGAAGTCTCTTTAAAAAAAACTTTGATTTCAATATTTCTCCAAATTAAACCTGCCGAAGTGCTATGTTAGCCTATGGGGACCTTCTAGAGCTAGAGTTTTTTGAAGTCGAAGAAAAATCGTTCGATCTATGGTTTTACTTTGACCGCAAATGGCCAATTCAATTTAAAAAAACTTCGACATTCAAAGTCGAAGTATTCCAATTCGATGGTCGAATTTCGAACCTTTTCTACTTCGAAATTCGACCCTTGATAAATCTGCTCCCAAGTGAGAAAAGAAAAAGTGACAAGATCCTGGCAATATCCCTACCACAGACATGTCCAAGGTATTCAAGGACAAAACAAATCACCGACAATGATAAATGACATCAACATCTTATTCCGATGGTTTCAAATGGAGCATGCAGATTTGGAGATGCAGAAGCAAAGCATACAAATTCAGTAAAAATGGCACAATCCCAAGGGTTGCCAATGACCTTTTTCCGAGCAGCTCTACATTTAAATTTCACCCGCCGGGTCTACACTTGTCAGGGGCTGTTTAATCTGTAAATGTTACATATCAGTAGCTTCATTAAACTACAAAAAGATTGCCTGTAATATACTGTTTTTTAAGACTATGAATCATTTTACTGTACATTAAGGGGCAGATTCACTAAGGGTCGAATTTCGAAGTAAAAAATACTTCGAAATTCGACCCTCGAATTGAAATCCTTCGACTTCGAATATCGAAGTCGAAGGATTTAGCGCTAAACGTTCGTTCGATCGATCGAAGGATTTTTCGTTCGATCGAACGATTAAATCCTTCGAATCGAACGATTCGAAGGATTTTAATCCAACGATCGAAGGAAAATCCTTCGATCAAAAAAAGGTTAGCAAACCTATGGGGACCTTCCCCATAGGCTAACATTGACTTCGGTAGGTTTTACCTGCCGAAGTAGGGGGTCGAAGTTTTTTTTAAAGGGAAAGTACTTCGACTATCGAATGGTCGAATAGTCGAACGATTTTTCGTTCGATTCGTTCAATTTCGTTCGTATTCGAACAAATTTAACCAATTCGATGGTCGAAGTACCAAAAAAATACTTCGAAATTCGAATTTTTTTCATTCGAATCCTTCACTCGAGCTTAGTGAATCGGCCCCTAACTGTAATACAGTAATGCATTTAAACCATGTCCCTGTTTGTTTTTCGTAGCTGGCAGTTTGCTCATTAGGGCTCTGCATCAAAAGACAAAATCAATCAAATGTAAATACACAAGGGGTGGGGGCATGATACTGACACAGTCCTGGGCTCATTAAAAATTCTGAACAGATATGCCTTTCCATCTAATGGTAAATATCGGCACGACTACAGGTACAGGGTGCACCTTTGGAATATTGTTTATCAAAATGGGTGTCTGGCTCCATTAGGGTACCCTAATGGGGGGCCCAGTTTAAGGGACCTATTTAGTTACATTCAGATTTCCTATTTTTCCCCCTCAAATCGTATTTGTTTCTCTAAAAAATAAAAATTTTCAAATTTTCTCTCAAAAATTCAAGATTTATTACTAAGTGAAACGCATTGAAGTCAATAGGCGTCAACATTTTTTTTATACGCACAACTGCATTAAAGTCAATGGGCGACCGAATAATTTTTAAATGCGACAATTTTCATGTGCACGACAATTTTAATGCGCTGCAATTATTTTTTTACGTGGCATATTAATTCGCTTGTGGTGAAACGCGGAAATTCGCAGTGAATTCGTGTCTGGCGAATTTATTTGCCCATCGCTATTTATTACACGTTAAACCATGGATCACTCTAATACAAACTTTCTATGGAATCAGTCGAGAGCCCATAGAAATCAATGGGAGCTACGCTGATCCTATTGGACATTCTTTTTAACCATTAAATATTTTCTCTTGTAATTGTCCTATAAACTTAAATTTTTAGAGGTTTTACAGGTATTCTGATTTTTTTTTCAGATCGTTCAGCACCTTTTTTTTTATTCAGATCTTTTAATAACTTTCTTGGCAGTCATAGTTTTAGAGAAATAGCTTTTCATCGTGGTTTCGAAAAGCTCTAATACAGGTATGGGATCTGTTATCCAGAAATCCATTATCCAGAAAGTTCCAAATAATGGAAAGGCCGTTTCCCATTGATGCCATTATAATCAAATAATTCCGGTTTTAAAAATGATTTCCTTTTTCTCTGTAATAATAAAACAGTAGCTTGTACCTGATCCAAACCAAGATATAATTAATCCTTATTGGAGGCACAACCAGCCTATTGGGTTGATTTAATGTTTACATGATTTTCTAGTTGCCTTAAGGTATGAAGATCCAAATTAAGGAAAGATCCGTTATCCGGAAAGCCCCAGGTCCCGAGCAGGTCCCAGGGATAACAGGTCCCATACCTGTACCACTAAAATTTGGCCTTTAATAAAGGGGCGTCTGAGGGTCAGTTAGGGTGAGTTTATTTAAGAATATCTATTTGCTGTCCTAATGAAGCCACATGAAGACGCACAATGGGCCTCGATAATCCAGGTATGGGAAGGCCATCTCCCATAGGGGTAAATTCACTAAGCGCCGAAGCGCCGAACGCTAGCGTTAATTCGCTAGCGTTAGGCATTTTCATTACTGTGCAAATTCACTAACGAACGCTGGCGTAGTTTCGCTAGTGTTACTTCGCACCCTTACGCCAGGCGAATTTTTGCTAGCGACGTAACTACGCAAATTCACCAACTTGCGCATTTACTGAACGCTACCTTTTACGCTAGACTTCCTTCGCCACCTCAGACCTGGCGAAGCGCAATAGAGTAGATAGGGATTGTTTAAAAAAAAGTCAAAATTGTTTCTAAGTCCCAAAAAACGCTGGCGTGTTTTCTACATTATGGGTGATAGGCTGAAAAAGATCGAAATTTTTTTGGGGCTCCCCTTCTTCCCCCCTACATTTCCTGACTCATGGCAACTTAACTAGACAGTGGGCACATGTGTAGGGCAAAATAAAATTTTTATTTGATGATTTGAAGGTTTTCTTGGCATTTGTAGTGCTGATACGTATTCCTCCATTGAAATTTGAATTTGGCGCCGTATGCAAATTAGCCTTCGCTAGCGTAACTTCGCTTTACATAGCGAATCAACGCTAGCGCAACTTCGCAACCGTACACTACCCCTGAGCGCAACTTCGGATTTTAGTGAATTTGCGGAGCGCTGGCGAAACTATGCCTGGCGAAGTGCGGCAAAGTGCGGCGAACTTGCGCCTGACGCAACTTCGAATCTTAGTGAATTTGCCCCATAGACTCCATTTTAAGCAATTTATTCTAATTTATAATTATGATTTCCTTCTTCTCTATAATAATAAAACAGTACCTTGATCCCAGCTAAGATATAACCAATCCTTATTGGAGGCAAAAGAATCCTATACGTATTTATTTAAGGTTTAGATGATTATTTAGCGATTGGTCTTTCCAAGTTACGGAAAGACCAATTATCCAGAAAACTCCATATCCCAAGCATTCTGAATAACAGGTCCCATACCTGTACTGCGATAGTTTATTTGGAATGTCTTGAGAAAGGTCTCCAAGTGATGCGGCTGCCCTGCTGCTGCATCCGCAGCTTAAATTTAAACATACATTACAAAAATCAGTGGGTTTCAAGAGATTGACCCATTAGAATGTACGAAGATTGGGGAAATGGGGTTAAATTTGCACTATGGAACATAAAAGGCTTCACAGCAATGGAATGAGATTCAGTAAAGAGAATTAAACATGGCATTCCAATAACCACAGAAATAAAGTCCTGCAGCGTAAAAAAAAACATTCTTGCTCCAAATAAATGCTTTCTCTCAAAATTATGTCTTTCCTTTTACATATTGTAAATCTCACAAAGCCTCAGTATAACAGGCGTCAACTGCAAACATCTGCATGTATACTGTATTAATATGGAACCATATATTACTGCTAATGCTACAGGAAAATGCACAAGCACTGATTATTTCAAAGCAGAATCCACGGCCAATATTATCCGAACAGACATCCAACAAGACATTTTTTGTGTAAATTCAATTCCTAAAGGGGATTCTACAGTCATCCTGCAATTCTTTCTTACATTTAAAGAATGGCTAACAAAGACAGGCCAAGGGATTCACTGGTCTATACCCACATAGGTCTAATATATCTTTAAACACACATTTACCTGGACCACCATATTGGGGATAATTTCAGTGATTTCATGAATGTCTTGTTATCACTAGTAATGTGATATAATCCATCCATGATTTGTGTTCTTTGTAGACAAGTGGTAGATGCCATTCATTTTCTAAATAAATGCATTTAAACCTTTGGGAGTTTACAACTCAAACCCAAGAAGGGCCAATACCCTTTATTTTTTTATTTTATTTCTTGATCTTTGACTATCAGGATTATATTTCATAGCTTCATTCTAGACGTTCGCCTTTGCTAGGGCTGGCAGAATACAGAGTTTATGAAATCCTATATCTCTCCTTTTGCCATGTACTTCCCTTATAAGAAGGGATGTTGTTTGTATCCCCTACAGATATTGGTTGTTGAATAGCTGTTTTTTTATTGGATTAAATTCCTTTATATACTGTAAGTGCCCCATTATTCCTTACACAATGTCAAAAGGTGTTTGAACTTTTTAATAAAATAATAACAGCATTTTAGTGATTGAAGTCCTGTTTGTGTAGGCTCATCTAAACAAGATGAAGGCCTTGGGCATAGGCACCCAGGTCCTCCATCAGGGGGCACAGGCCTAAAGGGGAGCCCCTTGGCAGCTCCCAAGCCATGCAGCCTCTTCGGAATTCCTGAACCACTGAAAAGTCGAAGTCCCGAAGCCGTGAATAGACCCGAAGTGACGAAAAGAGCCGAACTTGTAGTCCTGAAGCTGCGAAAAGACCTGAAGTCATGAAAAGAGCCGGACTTGAAGTCCTGAAGCCACGAGTTCAATTCTACTGAACACCAATGTGTGTGTTTTTTAAAGCCCTAGCCACGAATGTATTATTTTAGTACTTTACAGGCCCTTCCACCAATGTTTTTTTTTAAATATTCTCTGGGGCCCCAATGTTTTTTTTTTTACTTGTAAAGGGAGCCCTGGTGCCAACATTTTTTTTAAAGGACCAGTAATATAAATTTATTTTTTTTTTTTTTGTTTGTAGTTAACAAAAAAAAACACCAAAGCACTTTTAACTTTAAATTCCCAAAGTCTTTATTAAGAAATATCTTACCGATTCTCTGCTTGCGCTCCTCTTCAGAAACGGCGACAGGGCGACGATCCATCATGCGGCGCTCAATTTCTCCTCTCCTATAGAAGGCAGGGAGGAGAAATCGAGAGCCGCACAATGGATCGTCGCCCTGTCGCTGTTTCTGAAGAGGAGCGCAAGCAGAGAATCTGTAAGTTATTTATTAATAATGACTTTGGGAATTAAAAGTTAAAAGTGTCAGTGTTTTTTTTCGTTAAGTACAAACAAATTTTATTAAATTTTTTTTATGTTACTGGTCCTTTAACTTATGGGGAGCCCTGACCACCAATGATTTTAAAAAAACTTTTATGGGGGCCCTGGTGCCAATGATTAAAAAATTAACAGTTGTGTGGTGGGTTTATGGTTTTAGCGCTGATGTCTGTGTGGTCTTTTAACTGAAGTGTGGGGGGGGGCGGGATCTGGGATGGGGCTGGGGTGGGCAGGGGGCTCCGAAAATGTTGTTGTTGGGGTCCCGTAATTTCTAATGGTGGTCCTGTAGGCACCTGCATCCCCCCGTGATGTGGTGAGTCTACACTTTAGTTCAAGGCACCTGGTTTAACTTTACAAATCGTATATGTGAATTTCAGCATCTAGTCTGCCCAAGTTACACTTTAAAGTGTTATCTGAGGGTAATGTAGAAATGTCATCCGAATTTCTAGGCAGAGCAGCATCACAAGACATTCCTTGTCTCACGAAACTCATTTTCAGCCAACTGAAGCCAAAGGCTGAAATGACCAGCAGTTTTAAATCTGCTACTATCTTGAAAGCTAGAAAATAGTTGATGCAAATTTCAAAAATGCTTATGAAAAGGAGCATGCAACATAACGACATAAGCTAATATACGTCAAAAACACAATTTAGTAAATTCTAAATGCTCATTAGGAGCTGAACAGAATGTATTTTTCAGCAATGACACAAGCTGTACGGTAAAAAAAAGTCGCTTGCCCTTTTCACTTTTCTTCAAGTGACACCAAAAGCTTTCACTATCTTGCACATCATGTTTCTATATGAAGACTCCAGATGGCTTTAAGTCTAAATAAACACGGGCAGTTACAAGCTGTCATACTCCATGCTGCTACTTGTCTGTCTTCTTCCTTAGCATCTCTGTTTTACTGGAACTGTGAATAGGAAGAACAGACATTAGGATGTCACTTGTGGAGCTGCTGTTTTAGTCAAGTCCAGACCATCACATGAGAGCCTCAGAAAACCCAACAAAGGAGTAGAATGCTTGAATACACAATGCTTGTCAGGGTGATTAATAACAGGGCATAGTCTTTTAACTTTACTTGCTGCAGTGCAATAAGACACAGTAATGGGGAATAGGTGTATTTATAGCAAATATCAGCCATTCCCCTAACGGGAAAGAAGGGTTTACTGAGATTGAGGTAGCGCCTCAACTGGAGACATGGAGCATCTGAATAGATTAGACAGAAGATAGATTTTAAGGGCTGGAACAGTTGTTTAGCAACAAGAAAGGACAAATCTGTACATTTTAGGTAAACACTATTTACTTGTTTACATACAGTGTGAAAATCAGGACCCTTGACTTTTACGCTTGGACAACAACAATACCACCAGTGTCTTGCATTAATTCTAAAATTCACACTCTTTCCAAGCATTGTTAATTTGACCAGTTATGAATGGCAGCGGACATTAAATGGATTCTGTCATGGGAAAAACATGTGTTTTTTTACAAAATGATCAGTTAATAGCGCTCCTCCAGCAGAATTCCACATTGAAATCCATTTTTCAAAAGAGCAACAGATTTTTTTATAGATAATTTTGAAATTTGACATGGGGCTAGACATGTTAGTTTCCAAGGTGCCCTCAGTCATGTAACTTGTGCTTTAATAAACTTCAGACACTCTTTACTGCTGTGTTGCAAGTTGGAGTGATATCACCCCTCCCTTTCCTCCCAAGCAGCCTCTCAACAGAACCATGGGAAGAAAACCAGATAACTGCACCTGCATCGCTACGAATGCTCCCATGACCTAGTGGCAGATATAAGAATAGCATTCGATAGTAAAAATCCAAGTCTGGCTAACCTAAGTCACGACTCCTTCAGTTACATTGAGGAGGAGAAACAATATCTTATCTGAAAGCAGTTCCATTGTGAAGTGCACAGGATCAGGCAAAAAGACCAGAGATGGCTGCCTAAACACCTATTTTCACTACTAAAAAATACATTTATTGGTTCAAGAATAACATTTTTAATGGTAGAATTCATTACTTGCAATGTACACAGGGCAATTTAGTGATAAAAACTATACCATGAAATTTATGACAGAATCCCTTTAAAGTGACACAGACCTGTTTCAGGTCCTTTATATCAAATCATCGGGTCCTTTATATCATAAAGAATACAGTAAGTGACGCTAATATGTTTTATGTTAGGGGTGTATCGTTTTATACAATATTTATAAAATATTGAATTTTAAAACTGCATAAAATCTGTTAAATTTGCATTAAATGCAGTTTACTCCTTAGTAATAGAGGATGTGTAACAGAGATAGTAAGCCCCATCTCAGTCATAGAAAGGAAACACACAGAAACAAGATGCGTGGACCATTATCAGTGTGTGTGTTTGTGTATATACGTATCTGCAAAACAGAATAGTATTCTATGTACAAGGAAACCTTTGCAAATAATACTGAATCTGTCCCAGACATGGTGTTTTCCATAAGCAAATTAAATAAAACTGTGTCCTCTCCCGATAATAAATAGGCTTTGCAGAAATCATTCAGTTTAGCTTATCAAATTCTAATATGGAAGCCAATGACATAGAAGTGCGTTTTTGGAGTTGAAGAGTTGAAGCTAAAACTGTATGGTTGAAAACTTTACAGTCTAAGAAAACTTCAGAGGCCATAACCAGCTGATGTTGTTTAGCACCTGTTGTAGCTGGATTCCAAAGCTTATGGGGCAGAAATTAAAGTGGAAATTAAAGCTCACCACAGTTAAGCGCCACCATTTTCTACTATTTAGAGGCGTTTTTATCAATGGTTGAAAGTTACAGTTCCCCATTTGATACACCTATAAATTTCACACATATTACACTAGCTGATATAGTGTTTTGGTAACTAATTAGGAATTACAGTGCAAAAGAAAGAGCTTGTAGGTATTAAAAAGCTGTGTGCCTTGGGTCACTTTCCATTGACATCACAATAACAAGCTAGATGCCCTATTTGTGTGATTTTTCAACAGACATTCCCAGGTCCTGAAGAAGTGGGGAGCTTTGCACTGACATTTCCAGTGGATATTTTGGCTGCCACTACTTGTCAAAGTTGCCTGCAAGTCTATGTGTTTCTATGGGTGCTCATTAAATTATGTGTAGAAATTGGCACCCATGGCCGTACATTAGTTTAGAAACTGCTAAGCACATCAATATAAGCAGTCAATCTTAATAGTCCTGTTCTCTGCCATACACGTCAATGTAGCTGATTGATTTATTTATGGCTTGCATTGCCTTCCCAAAGCACTAATCTATATGCTGATTTTATTCTCTTCGAGGGAAGTCAAATTTATCAAGTGGCTATTTTCTGCCGGCGCTGCACAGTAATATTATGCTCAATGCCGTCTGAGCCTACACCTCCTTGTAAAGTGGTACACAAAATGATGCACTGGAGTATTCTAAATAACAAGGTCTCATCAATTGTTCTAAGTACATGCTGATTTTCCTGGTTAGACTTCAGTGTTATGCTTTATGAGTCAAAGGAGATGGGGGATATTATTTTCCAATATTGTAACAGGCGGACTAAAAACACATTTAGCTGCATTCTCTGGAGAGAAACGGTGTAGTGAAATGTCAGAATAAAAAGCAGACAGCGGGTAATATATGTGGTGCAATTAAATAGAGCAAACATTAGCTAAGAAACGGAAGCCCTAATGGAAAGGCATCACAGGACACTTTTTTTCCCCCTTGTGAATCTGAGAAATGGCATGTACGCTCGTGGTGACGTCACAATGCTGACTAGTGCCCAACTATGATAAATGAGGTCTGCCGTTAATAACAGTCACTCTAAACAATGTCTGTGCCATACCTAGCGACTAGCAAAGTCCTAGAGGTTCTTAGTAAACCCTGAATTTCTTCCTTATGATAACTATACATTCAAGTGAAATTGGACCATACTGACCAGAAAGTCCTAGGGGCCAATTAAAACTTGCTTCTGAAAATTGCATGCCCTTACAGCTGCATAACAAATATTTTTATAATCGTTTGATAATGTCCAGCAGGCTTTTCTGGTCGCTGCCCAATAAACACTAAAAGGTACTAAACAATTGGAAAGGCACCATGGGGTGCCCATAGCTTAGTGATACCACTGTATTTTACAGCTTCAGGCTCCACAACTCTCACAGCTCCCCTCTGCAGGGGAATCATTGCTTCTTGTGGTTTTAATTAAAGAGAATATAAAGTCAGACACATAGTGGACTTATGTTGCTGCTATAGGACCAAATAAGCCACTTTGCATTATTTTTCCAAAGGGGATTTTAATATAAAAGCTCATTCTCTTCTGTGCCAGGGGCAAAGAGCAGAGCAGCAACCAATGAGATTTGTGCAAGTGTTTACGTTAGAAATTCCTTCTCATTTCTCATTGGCTGCTGCACTATATATTAGTACATTTAACCATATGGCAAATTCTGATTACAAGGTTCACTGTATCCTTTGCAGGAACCACAAATATTGATTTTCACTTCAGTATGTTTTAGTCGGCAATACCAACAAGTGCATCATACTGTACTAGATTTAAGGCGACCACAGAACATTCCAACTGCTATACATGTGCTATGGAAATTGGTTAATTAAGAGATTGGGCTGGTTTGAACATTGAACATGGCCAAGAACCATGTTAGCCTTTAGTTCTAGATATAAGGACATGCTACTGCAGCTTCTAGACTACTAAAACCCCTGAAAAAAACAAAATCACATATGGTTTTACACAACACTTCAGTTTGTCAGTTCTACCTTGTAGAGTTCCTGGGTTAAAACCATTTTCTGCATGCAGGATTTCAATCAATCAATTTTAATTCGGTGGAAACTATTTAGCTGTTGTATTTGGCCAGGTCAGTTATCTGCCCACTATAGTCAAAAAGTATGATCATTATACTGTATTTACATACAGTTTGGTCACAATATTTGTATTGGGGTGTAGGGACTAGGGTTGCCACCTTTTACTGGGCCAGGATCCGGGCAAGGGGCGGTGACATCACAGGGGCGGGGCGGTGATGCAGTGGGGTGATATCATGGGCGGGGTGAGTGCAGTCACGGGATGGGACTATGACGTTGGCGATCACTGATTGGCAATCAAGGGGGATCCTGCCTGGTTTTCCTTATTTAGGTCTGAAAACTGACCATCTGGGTCAAAGTTGTAGTAAGGACCCATAGGAAAGTTGGAAGCAGGTTTCTTCAATTCTTCCTTCTATCTCTTCACAGTGCTACGAAATATGTTGGCACTATTTAAATACATATTAATAATAATAATAATAATATCTGGACTTCCACTTCGGGAGGGGGTGGATGCAGCTGGGAAGCCTGAGGCTCAGGCCCTAGTAATGTAAGACCCTAAATGAGCTGAGCCCTTAGTGAAGTTGGGGAATAGAGACACTGTGAGTTATGTCGATTGTGGTCGGTGAGCTCCTTTTACAGTACACTCTAGCTGTGTAAGTCAGGTATGTTGAGCTAGAAAGAACAGTTCTGTGCTCCAGCTTAGGAGTGGACATACACAAATCTCTTCCAGGTGATACTGCATGTAAGTCTAGTGATCATAGTAGTCCCCGGGCATCCAGGTAGTCCACGGGCATTCAGAAATCCTGTATAACACTTGAGAGGTATAGAGTTGGTTATAGTTCTGCAACACTTCTTCCTCCCTCCACACAATTATGCAAGGGCTCAGCTGAGAAAGAGGATCTAATGTAATGGGTGCTCAATATCAAGTGTTGGCTAGTTATAGGTAGAAAAATAAGGGTAACAGTAACTAGTACTTAGTAGGTGCAAATAACCTGGTACTTACTACACACACAGCAGAAAGGCCACTTTATATTTATACTGTTGACTTTTGCCCTCCAGTATCTCTGAACTCACTCAAGCTCAGCCAAGGCTGCATAGACAACAAAAAAAACGATTCCACCCTCTTTTATAAAACTAGATTTCAAGTAACCCACTAAATATAGAACTGGAACACCGCGCAGCCAAATTACATAGGTTTTCTGTACGCGGTATTTTATATAATGCATTTTCAAGTTCCTCTTGTCAGACTTCTGTAATGAAACTGCAATTGCACTTGACTCCTCTGTTCAAAGCCTGAGTGTCAGCAATAATGTTGCCCATTATTAGAGAAACATAAGAACATGGAAATGATTGTGTAGCGGCGGAATGTAGGCGCCCAATTATTTATATTTACTAAATTACATTTAATGCACTTTCTTTGGCTGTTCCAGATTCAAAGGAACACTGGATTAACAGGTCTAGTGGCTAGCTTTTATTTGTGGTTAATTTCTATTTGCATCCTAGAAGCATGGGCAATTATTGAGTTGTTAGTGTCTGGTTCATTCACTTTGCAAAGTAGGTTGTTCTCTCCCTTCCTGCCCCAAGGGGAACCTATTAAATATTAATCAGAGATCTTTTGAATTTTAAAAGCACAAATTTTGTTGATCTTGCCGTTTCCTTGTATTTCATGCGGCAATTTCGTACTTTCCTCTCAGACAGAAGCAGAGCAGACATATTTATGGGTGTTGTGCTTTCCTGACTACAAATTAATACCGTTCATTTTGTCAATTTCTGCAATCTAGGCAATAAACTGGAGATCTCTGTGGCACCCATGAGCTAAAAATGTGTATTATATTAGGTAATAAATTGAAAGAATTGAAAGAAAACAATAAAGTAATACAGAATTTTGCCTCTTTTTTATGATTGTTTATAAAGCGAGGCTAGTCTACAAAAATAGTAAACCATACATAGTATTGAAATGGAGAATAAGAAACATGGTTGTGGGACAGGCCGGGTCGATACCAAACAGGAGTAGCAGTACAGAATCAAGAGATGATAGGATAGTCAAGGTCACAGGCCGAGTTCAAACACACCAGATTCCCGGTACAAAACAGGAATAGTCAATACACAGGCAGTGGTCAGGACAGGCAGTGGACTAGACAGGGTCAGGGACAGGCAGGGTCAAGGACAGACTAGAAACACTCAGAATCGCACCCAGGAACTAAGAATAAGACCTTTACGTTGGTCAATGCAAAAAGGTACATGGAATATTTAAGTATTTGAATTTACATCAGGCGCAGACGCAGAGTCAAAAAGTCTGAAAGTTCTGAGTGCGGCGAATGAAAAGAGCCCATCGCACGTAAGAGAACTCGACGGTCATCCCGTCTCTCTCGTTTCCAACCACTGCCTGATTACTAAAGTAAATTGGGCCCTGGAGTTGCTGGAATACCAAACTGGAGAGCTGCTAAACAAAAACTTTAATGCAGAGACCAGAATATAATTGTCTACATTAGTGATCCCCAACCAGTGACTCACAAGCAACACGTTGATCACCAATTCCTTGGATGTTGCTTCTAGTGGCCTCAAAGCAGGTGCTTATTTTTAATTCCTGGTTCAGAGGAAAGTTTTGGTTGCATAAATCCAAATATACTGTCAAACAGAGCCTCCTTTAGACTGCCAGTACATATCGGGGCTACCAAATAGCCAATCGCAGCCCTTATTTGGCACCCCAGGAACTTTATTCATGCATGTGTTGCTCCCCAACTCCTTTTACAATTGATTGTGGCTCACGGGTAAAAAAAAAAGGTTGGGGACCCTGGTCTACATCATACTAAAAGTTAATTTGAAGGTAAGTTACTCCTTTATTTTTTGTTTTTGCTGTACTTAATATGCTTTAAAATTCAGTGCCGGCTCTATATCGGGGAAATGTAAAATTGTCCTATATCCCAAGGCAGGAACATCATCTTATCTCCCACCTATACCCCTTTTCTGTTTGTTTCCTTTCACTTTCTCTTCTTCTCTTCACCTCTCTTTCTATTCTTAAAGATCAACCACTTTGTTTACTTATAGCCCATAAAAATGTAAATTAAAAAATTGACTTCAGTGCTGCCTTTTACTTTCTTATCTCTGTATCTCTCATTGTTAAATCAGCCATAGTATCTCCCAGGAGCAGTGTAGTAAATGTTAATGAGCCATTCAACTAAAGGGTAATTAATTCTTCTTTGTCTTTGAGACATGGACTCTGATCCTGAATGTATTTGTGAGAATGCAAGGCAGTGCCTGTGCTGTCTGTCTTTAGCGATTGGTGACATTACATATTGGAGCATCTTTGGGTTGAAATCAATCCGTCCCCTAGTGGAGGCATTTCCATTACAGCCAGTGACAGGGGGGCATGGCTGGATTCAGACGGTTCTCTGAAAATGCCGATGGATAATGCGCCACTGAAGAAATAATATTTTAGTCTTCCAAATGTCACTACTGCAGCTTTAACATTTTTGCCTGAAAATGGTTCACCTGCAATGTGAATTATTGTAATTTACTGCATCTTAGTTACTCCGACATCCCGGCTATGAATCTCTATTAGTGGACCAATATTAATAGCTTCAGTTTAGAGGAATAAAGCGGCAGATTGAAATGCAGCCAATTCACTCAGCTCTACAAACATAGATTCTTTGGGAAGAACAAAGTAATAATATCAGGGTTGTCATCTAACCTTAAGTCATTAGCCAGCCCTGGTTTTGCCAAGTCATTTTCTTTTCTGCATCAGTAGAATAGGATCATAAAATATCGGGACTGGAGTCTAATTTCTCTATTGGCTTAGACTATAACATCTCAAAAACATAAAAATTCCATGATACAAGGGATCATTTACTTACTGCACCTCAGTTGGGTCCACACACTTCCCTCAGTTGCATATAAACCCCTATTCATTTGCATCAATATACACTCTTTGCACTTTCATATAGTTGCACTTGGAGCTGCTTTGCCTTCCTTCTGCCTCTGGTTCCAAAATTGAGTTCTGCACCTATTGATGCAGACCTCCCCCCAGTGACTGTAATAATTATAACAGGATTTCTGGGAAACTCTGCATTGTGGGTAAAAAAACATGGTGCTTTAGAATAGGGAAAATCATATAGGCAGAGCTGGGAGAAAAGCTGCGAATTTAGCTCATTATTAATATATGTAGAAGCATGTTTATTTAGCTTAAAACAGGCCTCACTTACCATTAGCATTAAGGGTGTTAATGTATATATTGGAGTCACTGGGGTGGTGTTTCCAAGGGCAGATGGCTGTCACACATTGTAATGAGACTAAGAAATCACTTTCTACAGTAAAAACTTGCTCAGAACACAGGACCAGATCCCTTTCCTCCAAGCACAAGGCCAAATCCCCTTTCTTTCAAACACAGGGCCAGATCCCTTTCCTACAATCACATGGTCATATCCCTTTCCTCCAAGAAAAGACCATATCCCTTTCCTTTCAAAAACAGAGCCAGATTCCTTTCCTACTAGCACAGGGCCAGATCCATTTCCTCCAAGCAGATGGTCATATCCCTTACCTCCAAGCACAAGGCCAGACCCCTTTCCTTTCAAACACAGGGCCAGATCCCTTTCCTACAAGCACAGGGCCAGACCCATTTCATCCAAGCCCAAGGCCAGATCCATTCCCTTTCAAACACAGGACCAGATCCCTTTCCTACAAGCACAAGATCATATCCCTTTCCTTTAAAAACAGGGCCAGATCCATTTCCTCCAAGCACATGGTTATATCCATTTCCTTTCAAACACAGGGCCAGATCTCTTTCCTCCAAGTACAATACCAAATCTATTTCCTTTCAACAGGGATGTATCCCTTTCCTCCAAGCACAGGGTCAGATCCCTTTCCTCCTTGTCATTAAAGGGATTCTGTCATGGGGAAAAAAAAAAATTCAAAATGAATCAGTTTATAGTGCTGCTCCAGCAGAATTCTGCACTGAAATCCATTTCTCAAAAGAGCAGACATATTTTTTTATATTTAATTTTGAAATCTGACATGGGACTAGACATATTGTCAATTTCCCAGCTGCCCCAAGTCATGCGAGTTGTGCTCTGATAAACTTCAATCACTCTTTACTGCTGTACTGCAAGTTGGAGTGATATCACCCCCCTCCCCCCCCCCAGCAGCCAATAGGGATGTAGCGAACCGCCGAGTATGTGTTCGCGAACGCCGTTCGCGAACACCGGCAAAAAATGCGAACAGTTCGCGAACTGTTCGCAAACTTCGAACATCTGAAAATCGTTCGATTCGAACGATCGAAGGATTTTAATCGTTCGATCGAACGATCTTCGTTCGAATCGAACGAAAATCGTTCGATTTTAGCGATCGAATGGTCGAATGGTCGAACGATTTTGACGCGAACGCCTATTCGCGAACTTGCGGCGGACGCGAACAGTCGAAGTTCGCGCAAACTAGTTCGCTGGCGAACAGTTCGCTACATCCCTAGCAGCCAAACAAAAGAACAATGGGAAGGTAACCAGATAGCAGCTCCCTAACACAAGATAACAGCTGCCTGGCAGATCTAAGAACAACACTCAATAGTAAAAACCCATGTCCCACTGAGACACATTCAGTTACATTGAGAAGGAAAAACAGCAGCCTGCCAGAAAGCATTTCTCTCCTAAAGTGCAGGCACAAGTGACATGACTGGGGGCAGCTGGGAAATCAACAAAATGTCTAGCACCATGTCAGATTTCAAAATTGAATATAATTTGCTCTTTTGAGAAATGGATTTCAGTGCAGAATTCTGCTGGAGTAGCACTATTAACTGATGCGTTTTGAAAAAAACATGTTTTCCGATGACAGGATCCCTTTAAATATGAGTTTAACCTACTTAAAGCCATTTGTCTCTGTGGCCTCTATGTATAGATGTGCCAATACCCATTACAAATATACTTCTTGGCCTTGCAGTCAATCCATTTGTGCCTATAGAAGAGTGGGGTGAGGATATGTTGGAAGCTGTGGCTCTGGGATAGTGTATTAATTGGGGTGACTTACCTACATCAGCGTGTGGGCCCTACACATAGTCAAATGCCAATCTGGGGGACTATGCTATTTCTCAGTAGAGCCCCCCTCCCCTGGCGTTCCATGTTTGATGATGTACTTTATTACTAAATACAACTGAGCAGGGAAACTGTAGCGAACAAATATGAAAGCTGTAATATTGACATGGCAAATGCAAAAGCCTAGGAGGTTGAGTCGCTGCACTCAGAAACAATTTATGGAAATGTGATATAAATAATGTTTTTGTTTAAAATATGGCATAAAAGTTGACGACAAAAGAGCATGTAAGAACTAAGTGCCACCCGTTCTAAATATACAACCAGGTTTGACACATTTATTTAAAAGAAAGTACTGCATAATTTACCGCCCCTATTTTACTTCTTGCTGTGAGAGTTCAAGGCGAATGAAGCTTATAAAACCGGTGTTCTTTTGCTCTGCGGCTGTCAGATTCAAGAAAGGCAAAAGTTAAAGGGCCAATGTCATTGAAAATTAATAAATAAATGGCCCTGTAGGTTCTTTTTCATTTCATGGCATGTAAAATAGTTCAATGTTTAAAAAAAATCTATTTTTAAGACCCTTTGGTTCATTTAAATCCAGCAGAAAAGCTCTAAATTCCTTTACTGGCTTTACTGTTGCATCAAAACCAGAGAACTATCTACCCATGAATCATGGAAAAGTTTACACCTTAGACTAAGGGGTTTATTGTGTCTTCTTTAAAGGGTATGTAAAGGCTAAAGAATAAAAATTCAATTTTTACTTTCTTTAATGAAAAAGAAACCTATCTCCAATATACTTTAATTGAAAATGTGAACCGTTTATATAAGAAACCTGACTGTATGCAGTGAAATTCTCCCTTCATTTAATGCTGTGGATAGGAATTGTCAGATGGTCCCTAACTGCTGAGCAGGGAAACAATCATACTTATGAACAGCAGGGGGAGCCCCCACCTTACTTCCCAGCCATGCAGAACTCAAGCAGCTTTGTTTGTTTCCCTGTAGAGCAGTTGGCGACTGTGTAGAGATTTGTACTGGATTTTATTTCTGCCTTTACATCCTGTTTACTTTTTCCAACTCTGCAGGGACAAAGATCATAGAGCCAGATTTGAATAGATAAAATGGGATTGTATTTGGAGGATTATTTTATTTTGCTGCAGCCACTGGTTTAAATAAACCCGATAGGCTGATTTTGCCTCCAATAAGGATTCATTATATATTAGTTGGGATCAAGTACAAGCTACTGTTTTATTATTACAGAGAAAAAGGAAATCATTTTCAAACATGTGAATAAATTCGTTATAATGGAGTCTATGGGACATGGCCTTCCTGTAATTCAGAGTTTCTGGATAACAGATTTCCGGTAGTGATGAGCGAATTTGTCCTGTTTTGCTTATCCGAATAAATTGCAAATTATTTTGAAGCACGTCTGTTTCGACACCCACGACAATCGTTATACAAATGCCTATTTGGGGCAAATGTATGAAAGTCAATGGGTGTCGGAATAATTCGAATTTATTCGCCCACCACTAGTTTCCAGATAATGGATCCCATTCTTGTGTTAGTCACTATCCCAGGAGCTAAGTAATATGTCCTGTTCCATGCCTCCCAATCAACTGGGTTATATTTGTGCTCCCTTTTTATTATCAGCAGCAGTCCAGCAAGAACCATGAAAAACACAGCTCTGCTTACAGACAAACAGGTCCCATCTGTCTTCTGGATGGGTTTTTATTAGTCATTCATGCAAACATTGTTCCCATTTTTCTTGGGCAATGTGCCTTTACTTGGTTTTGAATTCCCTTTTCAAAATCGTCCCCGGTGGTGCTCAATGCAAAGCCAGTGGCGTAGTCTGTTCATCAATAAAGTATGTGCCTGGAAATATTTCAATTTAGGAAACTATTAAGTACATTGTAGAAATTGCACAGGGAAATAAATCAGTCATACGCATAACACTGAAAGGCATCAGGCTGTATGGAGGTTGGGAAGGTGACAAGCAATAAAGTGGATCATAAGCACATATATCCATACATATGGCATACAGGTATGGGATCTGTTATCCAGAATGCTTAGGACCTGGAGTTTTCCAGATAATGGATCTTTCTGTAATTTGGATCCCCATGCTTTAAGTCTGCTAGAAAATCATGTAAACATTAAATCAATCCAATAGACTGGTTTTGCTGCCATTAATTATATCTTAGTTTGGATCAAGTATAAGGTACTGACTTATTATTACAGAGAAAAAGCAAATCATTTTTAAAAATGTTGTATTATTTGGATAACATGGAGTCTATGGGAGACGGCCTTTTTGTAATGTGCAGCTTTCTGGTTAATGGGTTTCCGGATAATGGATCTCATACCTGTAATATCCCTCCCTACATATGCTTTGCCCGTGCATTTAGTTCTTGGCACTTTGTTTTATAAAATACAGGCAGTTTTAATCGAATTAATATTTTAAAACTGAAGTGTTGCTTCCTTTGAAAAACAGCCTTGTTTTCTATCAATCATTCTGAATGGTGGAGACAGTGGGTTTTCAGGTAGGAACTCTACTGACTACTGTGGTCTGAATAGTCTTTGCTAAAGCCAGCTAGAATCAAAGCCATAAATCATGTCAGAGTTGCTGCCTTGTGGGAACATCTTTGCACAATGAAAGAAAAGGTCCCCCATGAATTGAAAGGGTTTAGTCGATTTCTAGTTATTAGGAAATGTAAATACTAGTGCTAAAGCTGTTTCTGTCTGTGCTTTGCCATTCTCTGTACTGCTGGTTCTGACTACCTGCACCATGTACCACTGAGACAATGTTGCAATAGTCATCCAATGCACACCCACATTCCTACAATGCTTTGCATGTTTTCTGATAAACAGACCTTTAATTAAGGAAAATCGAGCAAGGCTTTTGAATGTGAGTTGCGGCTTACATTGTCAGAGTGGGAATAGCATCACTTCCACTGGGGGAACCCTGGAATTACAGCCATGTTCAGGGAAGCGGGTGTCATCGCCCATGATTCGGCACAAGAGGCAGGATTGACGGAATGGGGCCTAGCACAGCTATATGGAAGCGCAAGCAGCATATTTAGATGCATGTACCTTTAAGTACAGGTTAGGGGTCAATTATTCAGAAACCTGTTATTCAGAAAGTTCCAAAGGCCAATCTCCCATAAACATCATTTTAATCAAATAATCCTAATTTTTAAACATTATTTCCTTTTCTCTGTAATAATAAAACAGTAGCTTGTACCTGATCCAAACGAAGATATAATTAATCCTTATTGGAAGCAAAACCAGCCTATTGGGTTTATTTAATGTTTAATTTTTTTTCTAGTAGACTTAAAACGATACTGTCATAGGACAAAAAAAATTCAAAATTTCAGTACGGCCCCAGCAGAATTCTGCACTGAAATCTGTTTCTCAAGAGCAAACAGATTTCTTTATATTTAATTTTGAAATCTGACATGGGGTTAGGTATATTGTCAGTTTCACAGCTGCTCTGATAAACTTCAGTCACTCTTTACTGCTGTACTGTAAGTTGGAGTGATATCACCCCACTCCATTTTCCCCCCAGCAGCCTAACAACAGAACAATGGGAAGGTAACTAGATAGCAGCTCCCTAACACAAGATAACAGCTGCCTGGTAGATCTAAGAACAACACTCAATAGTAAAATCCAGATCCCACTGAGACACATTCAGTTACATTGAGTAGGAGAAACAACAGCCTGCCAGAAAGCAGTTCCATCCTAAAGTGCTGGCTCTTTCTGAAAGCACATGACCAGGCAAAATGACCTGAGATGGCGCCTAAACACCAATATTACAACTAAAAAATATACACTTGCTGGAATGAGATTTTAATATTGTAGAGTGAATTATTTGCAGTGTAATTTAGAAAAAAAAATACATCATAAGGTTTGGAGATCCAAATCAAAAGACTCCTTAACTGGTAACCCCCCAGGTCCCGAGCTTTTTGGATAATGGGTCCCGAACATTTTGGATAACAGGTCCCATACCCGTACCTATTTTAACATGATCACACTGTCAGCTGCATTCATAAATGAGCCCTAGAGTCTTGGCTGGATGAGTGTTGAATATTTCAGTGGTACATATTGTCAGAATAAGCAGTGCAGAGATTAGATCGCAATGAGGATAACCAATATTAATGGAGGGGAGGCCCTGAAGTTCCTTTGCAGGGTGGGACCTAAAATTCTAGTTACTCAACTGTTTCCAAGACATAGTTTGAACCATGGGTAGTGATGGGCGAATTTGTTCCCTTTTGCCGAAAAATTAGCGAATTTCCCGTCAAATTCGCGAAACGGCGAAAAATTAGCAAAATGGCGCCAGCGTCTCATTTTTGATGCCCGCATCCGTTTTTTACGCCAGCATCCATTTTTTTTGGACGCCGGCGCCAATTTTTCTAATTTTTGCGCCCGTTTCGCGAATTCACAGTGAATTCGCACCTGGCAAATAAATTCGCCCATCGCTAACCATGGGCCCAACAGCTCTCTATTTAGTTGGCAGACTGAGGTACATTTCACATAGACCTGTTATATATACCTACTATCTGGAAACCCTTGTATCCAGAAATATAGGTGTTCGAAATTAGTGATGCACTAAATCCACTGAGGTAAGAAAGGGTTAAAATGAACTTGCAGCACATGGAAATGAAATCGCAATTTCCTTGTTCATTTGAATCCTGATTCGGTTGAGCCAGGCACTTGGCTTCGGCAAATCTGAACCCTGCTGAAAAAAGCAGAATCCCAAACCCAATCCTAGATTTGGTGCATCCATAATATAAATCATCGCACACCTGTGGGATGTACATAATATTATGTTTATTCAATCATTAAAGCCTTAAATAAAGAGCCCTACACTGCACCTAAAAGCCGAACATTGTTAAATACATTTCATGCTGGCTGTACATTTCAATTCATCAAACTTCTCATAAAAAGGAAAGCTTTATCCCGCTGAACTTGCTATTGCTCTCAGGAAATCAATCCAGTCACCTTCCTTCACTGCCGCTTCATCTGCTTAAGTGGATTTTTTTTTAAGTGCACTTATTTCGTTTCCAATATCCCTACGCGCATTTTATTTCCCATGTTTCCAACGCCGGTGCTGCTGTAACGTGGCGGAACCATGAAGAGAACTTTGCCAAGTGGAACTTATTATTTCAAAAACAAATGTTTACTGCAGTCCTGTGGCTTAAAGGGGGGGATCACCTTCAAACAACTAGTTGTTTTCAGACAAATCACCAGAAATAACGACTTTTCCCAATTACTTTCCATTTTCTATGTGTGACCGTTTTTCTAATATTGAAGTATAAAGTGTCATTGTTCATCTTCTGAAGCAGCTCTGGGAGGGGGGGGTCGCCGACCCTGTCAACTGTTCTAAATTGATACATTTAGTTGATACATTTCTTATCTTTGTCCCTGCTGAGCAGAATCTCTGGGTTTCATCAGCTGTTAGAATTGATACAACAGTTGCTGATACTCCAGAGATGCGGCTGAGAAATGTATCAACTAAATGTAGTAGCAAATTGTAACAGTTCAGAGTCTGCACCTGAATTACTGAGCTGCCAGACTCCAACACCAGAGGCAGAGACATTCAACTTTAAACTTAGATTTTGGAAAAACAGTAAAAAATAAATAATGGAAAGTAATTGAAAAAAGTCTTTATTTCTGGGGAACAATCTAAAAACAACCGAATTGGAAAAAGTGTTTGAAAGGTGAACAACCCCTTTAATTTAATACCTTGCTTCCACACCAGTAAGGACCAGTAAATCCAAAATTAGATATGACCTTCATCTTTATGTTTTAAAATCGATACGAAAATAATAATAACCAGAACAGTGTTTAAAAGGGCTTACTTGGGGTATAAACTATCTGAAAAATTCACCAGGATTTGCCATTGGAAGATGAGTAGGGAAAAAACCCAGGGGAAAAAACACACCCTATGTGGCACGTGAAGCCCAGATGGGGTGCAGAGGTCCCACTGCCAATGCTGCATCATGTGGAAATGGATGGCTAATGTATACATACACCCACCTGCCCAGGGTCGGACTGGGCCGGCGGCGCACTAGGAAAAAACCCAGTCGGCCCAGATCCACCCACAGATCTGCAGGATTCTTCCTGCCGTGACCTCCCTTTTTTCGGGCGGTTGCGGCAAAACATAGTGTGTGTGTGCGCATGTGCACCCAAACTGCGCAGCAAGGGGGGCCCTGGACAACAGCTAGGGTTGGCCCCTGGCCCCCAGTTCGACCCTGCACCTGCCTACCTAAGTTTTTCCCGTTGTATGTGTGTGTTGTAGAGAGAAACTGCTTTCTGTGATTATCTATTTATCTCTGTCTATCTATCTATCTATCTATCTATCTATCTATCTATCTATCTATTTATCTATCTATTTATCTATCTATCATCTATCTATCTATCTATTTATCTATCTATCTATCTATCTATCTATCTATCATCTATCTATCTATCTATCTATCATCAATGAATATCTATTTATCTATTTATGAATATATATCTGTTTATCTATTTCTAAGCAGGACCATCCGATCCCATTTTTATTCTGTAACCTGAAAAATTACTATCTATCTATCTATCTATCATCAATGAATATCTATCTATCTATCTATCTATCTATCTATCTATCTATCTATCTATCTATCTATCTATCTATCTATCTATCTATCTATCTATCATCAATGAATATCTATCTATCTATCTATCTATCTATCTATCTATCTATCTATCTATCTATCTATCTATCTATCTATCTATCATCTATTTATTTATGAATATATATCTGTTTATCTATTTCTAAGCAGGACCATCCAATCCCATTTTTATTCTCTAACCCTTGTTTGTTAAATTATTGTAAGACCTGAAAAATTATCTATCTATCTATCTATCTATCTATCTATCTATCTATCTATCTATCTATCTATCTATCTATCTATCTATCTATCTATCTATCTATGAATATATATCTGTTGATCTATTCTATGAATATCTATCTATTTATCATCTATCAACTATCATCTAACTATCATCCATCTATGAATCTCTATAATCAATCTATCATCTATCCATTCTTTAAATAGTAAGATCTTGAAATCAGGGCCCTCTGATGCCATTTTTATTCTTTAACCCTTATTCATTCAATTATTGCAAGACCCCTGTTTGTTATAACATAATGTTATGTGCTGCATTGCTGGGCTACATAAACAAACGATGATGATGATGATGATACATGAATAAGCCTAAGCATCTGTCATTTCTGCATCAGGCTACCCTGAGTCCCATGACTTTGAGCATGCACCATTGTGCAAATACTGGGGCAACTTCAGAAAGAATGTAAAGTTTAATTGGCAGATTTTCTTCTCTTTTCTATGGGTGACTTTGTTTGTCAGGTTCTATTATCATCAATGTTAACACGCGAAATGTCTAGGAACCCCGTGTACATGTAGGGTTGAATGATCAGCCCAGCCTGCAGTCTTTGGCCGTCTTATCTGCTTGTCATCATCAAATATTCCGCTGCATTTCTCATCTCTATCTGCATAATTCCTTTTGGCCCTCAGCCAGTGTACAAACAATTGCAATGCTTCTTAAATCTAAGCCTGGAAAAACACAAACAAGCCAGCAGATTTCGTTTCCATTTAACACTTCAACACAAATGAATGAATGAATAAATATGTGTACATAAATAACTACTTATTTAAAAATATTCCATTTCACCTTGGTGCGATTGTTTGTGAATAGTTCATGTGACATCCACAGAAACTTGTATTTAATGTCAGTATAAAATATTGAATATGATAGTTTTGCATTGTGTATTATACAGGACAAAGTGCCGAATCTGAAATGTTATTTGCATGATGAATAGTAAGTTTCACTTTTATGAATGAGATTTCAAGTCCTTAAGGGGATTTTTTCAACCAAAAATCCCTCATATAAGTTTTTGCTATTTTTTATGCACTTTTATTAATGATAGGCAATGCTATTTAAAGTCATTAGGGCTTATTTACAACATGGAAAAAATGCAAAAAGGGGAACAATCTGATATTTTACAACAATGAGCATTTAGATCTCTGAAAACCTAAAAAAACGTATACAAAAAGCTGATCTTTGCAAGAAAAGAAAGGGACTTTTACATGACCCCAACCTCTTGATAAATTATTAAAAAATTGTGTATTAAGTAACTATATGAAAAATGTGTTCATCTACGTTAAAAAGTATGATTCAGAGAAACAAACATTCTACGAACTTTCATAAATCGGCCCCAAAGTGTATAATATTAGTGATGGGCAAATAAATTCGCCTGGCACTAATTTGCAGCGAATAAATTAGCGAATCTCCCGGGAATATTCACCGGTGAAAATTCGCCGGCATCAATTTCCTATGTCAGATTTTCAAATTTTTTTAGTGAAAACCTTCAAATTTCACGATTTTTGAGTGAAAACCTTAAAATTTTACGATTTTTGAGTGAAATCCTTCAAATTTCACGATTTTTTAGTGAAATGTCCGATTTTCACAAATTTTTAGTGAAAACCTTCAAATTTCACAATTTTTGAGTGAAATTCTTCAAATTTCACGATTTTATAGTGGAATCCTTTGCGAAAACGTCCGATTTTTACGTGAAAAATGTTTGAATTTCACAATTTTTTCGGGAACTTTCAGATTTCACGTATTTTCACGAATTTTTCGTGAAATTCTCAAATTTTTAGGCGAAGTGAAACGGGAGAAATTCACCCATCACTATACTGTATACTTGAAAGAAAATAAAAGTCATTTCTAAAAGAGGTCTCCTAAAGGTGGCCATAGACACACGGATCCTAACGTACGAATCGATGATTCGTACGATTTTTGGATCGTGTGTGGCGTGTGCCGACATCTTTCGTCCGGCGGAGATCGGTCGTTTGGTCGATCGGTCAGGTTTGATTTTGACCCGACCGATCCCGCTGGATACCCCCGATATATCCATGTTTGTTAATGGCATATCGGGGAAAGATCCGCTCGTTTGGCGATGTGGCCAAACGAGCGGATCTTTGCATCTATGGCCGCCTTTAGTCTCCTTTTTTATTTATGTATATAGTATTCTGCAGAAATTGTCTATACCTCCCAAATATGCAGAAAAGTCATGCACCCAATAAGCCAAACCCTCACAATAGAGGATATACATTACTTATATGTAGGGTTTGTTTTACATTATAGTTACAATTATTAAATAATAGTGATGGCCGAATTTGAAAATCAGTTTCAATTCTGACGCCGGGCATCTGATTAATGTTGACGCGTGACGGTTTTGACACAAGCTACTTTTCGATGCACGTTCAAAATTTTTTGACGCTAGCAAATTTCCGCAGCAGTTTCGCAAATTTATTCGCTGGCAGTAAAACACGGAAATTCATTTGCGCCTGGTGAATTTATTCGCCCATCACTAGAGAATAATTCAGCCAGAGAAAGAAGGGTGTATATACAGTATATCCTTTTATTTTCTCTCATTAAAGCATGACTCCAATTATTAGCTTCGGGGTAAGAAAAGCAATTCCCCGCAGAAAAAGAAAGTAAAAGTGGTTGTGATATTATAAGGCCAACCTTCAAGGTCTGCTAACAGGCCAGGATTTACTGAAATCGGTGCCGGCTGGAGCAAAATGTGTATCAATCAAAATGATTGATGTCCCACTTGCATCATGTGTTTCTAAGGAGTCCTTGAGGACTAGAGCTGCGCACAGCTAAGGTCATTCAGTGCTAAATAATTACGATTTATTATAAAGAAAATGTTTGAGTAATTAAAAGTGACTGCTAAGCAAGTATGTGTCTTAAGTGTGCATGTTAACATCAATTTATGTTCTAACATTTCTGATCTATATATGGAACAGTTAGCACCAGGGCAGCCATCAGGAGGGAACAGGGGGGAGAGTTGTAGGGGGCCCCAAGGGTAAGGGGGGCCCAGCCACACCGCACTTTCTTGATTAGCCGGGCCCCCCTGCTTTCTGAGAGCTGCTGACTTCAGGAAGGCAGGGCAGTAGCAGAAGGGGAGGTATCTTCTGTCCATTACTTGCCCTTATTGGTCACTGAGTTTAAGTCCCGGTTGAGCTGCTCAGGGATTGGATAGCTGAGGTTTGAACTTCTCCTCCAGCTCGTCCAATCACCATGCAGCTTTACTAGCATAGAAAATGCTGTCGCTGGAAGAAGATGCAGCCACCTGTGCTCCCCTCCTCCCTTCTGTAGTTGGCAGCTCACCAAAAGCAGGTGGGCCACACTAATGAAGTAAGGTAACCCTTTGTGGTCCCTGTTGTGTGGTGGGGCCCTGGGCACCAATTTTTTTTTAAACTTCTGGGAGTGCAAGTTTTTTTACATGGACCTTTAAGGGGGGTCCTGGCCAACAATTTTCTTATAATGTGTGGGGGGGCCCTGGCCACCAATTTTTTTAAGGGGGGGCCCTGAACACAAATGTTTTTTTTAATGGGGGGCCCTGGCCACCAACATTTTTTTATTAACATGTGGGAACCATAGCCAACAATGTTTTTTTTTTTTAGTGTGTGGTGTGGACCTGTGGGGTGGGGAGGTCAGACCTGTAGGTGGGGCTTGTGGTGGGCGCAGCCCAGGGGGCCCAGGAAACTTTTTCGTATGGGGCCCTGTGATTTCTGATGGCAGCCCTGGTTAGCACAGTAAAATGTTTCACAAATTCTCGTCCCAATAATTCTCGCCTATTTACGAAATTACCGTTTGGTAAATCCTCCAGGATATTTGCTGTGTTACAATTTCATGCAAGTACCTTGCCGTACTCAGTGATGCTTAAAAATTATTCAAAAACGTAATTTGCCCTGGATGAGGGGAAGTCCATAAACATCAGCAGGTGTTATATTTGTAAGGCTATAGTAAGAGCAGCCATTTTCTCAGAACTATGAGCTTTACTTCATGTTTGCTCCAGATGAGCTCGGAGTCTGTACTCAGGAGTGAGCTCTCACTTAGCTGAAGGCAGGGCGCCACTGAACTGCAGTATTTTAGTACTTCACAAGAATGGGCGCCAGTGGTTCTTATAACTAACCAAAACTTGTTTATTCAGAACAATCCACAAAAGAGATCTCTGAGATAACATAGGTTGCAACTGAACAATCAGTATATATTCATAGCACTATGAGCAGAGCATTCCATCTCTATGGACATGTAAAGAGGAACAAAGTTCTCTTCTGGTTGGACTATCTAGCCCCTAAGGCCTATACACTCTAGGCAAAAGTCGGCCAGATCTCAATCGGGTGGGACAAAAAATCCCATCGGATCGCGGCCGCATCTGTTCGTTGATGCAGTCTCGCGATCCGACCACCCGTTCCCATTCATTAGGATCCGATCGTTGGGCCCTAGGGCCCACTATCGTATCAGCCCGATATTGCCCACATCAAGGTGGGCATATCGGAGAGAGATCCGCTCGTTTGGCGACATTGCCAAACGAGCGGATCAATCTGTGTTTGGCCACCTTAACAAATGCAAAATAATGAACAGATGGGGTCTAGTAAAAATGTCCCAAAACAAAGTTTTGTAGTTATTGCTATCAGAAAGATAAACCATCTAAACTGGGAGATAAAAAAACAATGTTGGCAATTTTTCTTTCCACACTCCCTACATATATCATTGTGGTGGCTCCATAGCTGCTTTGGTAATAGTATATGTAAAATATGTCATTTGGCCATATAATATATAATATATACACACACACACACACACACTGTAATAAAAACTACTTGCCCTGGTGGCCCAGTGGTTGCGGCAGGGACTTCTTCTTCCTCCATGTTGGTTTCTTAGGGCGCGCACGCCGCGTCTCGTTTCTAAAATAGACGCAGACGCGCTAGCATAATGACGCAGGCGTGCTAAAGCGAAATTCAAACCTCTATAAAAGGCTCATTTGGGCTCCTAGACCTTGCCCGTTATAGGTTTATCCTTGTGGTGTTTTGAGCGTCAGCTATTTGATTCTGATCCTGTTTGATATCTGTTTTTGACCCTGCCTGGCTTTGACTATTCTTCCTTCTGAAACTGACCCTTGCCTGATTATCGACTACGATTCTGCTTAACCCTCTGATTGACTACCTGGTTTGACCCTTGCCTGCCTGACTACGATTGTTCTCCGCCTGCCCTGACCAGGCCTGATCTGACTAAGATTCTGCCTAACGCTTTGTATTGTGACCTTCTGCCCAAAGACTCTTGCCTTACAGTTGTGCCCCTCAGCCTGTTTAGAACCCCTCCCCTTGCACCTCTTGTTTTAAGACCTGGCGGCATCTGAGTAGCTGAGGGCTCCTCCCGAGGCCAAAGGCGGCTGCTACAGGCAGAAGCACAAGCTGAGACCACGGTGCTTGGCATCGGTTCTAGATTAGGGTGCCAACCGTTACACACACACAAGATACTGTTTTATTTCACTATTAAGTCACAGAATACAGTAAAGAAAAAAAACACTATGGCCCAAGCATTGTGTATAATAGACCCATCTATAAATATTAAAGCACCATTCTCTTTGTCTATTAATGAATTTGAATGCGTCGTTTGCTTGTCCAAAGTTTAATTAACAATTTGAGGAATTTATGGCACTGAGGGTTGTTTTGGGCTCTTTGTGTCCCCCACAGATGACTGCCTTGACTTCTGAAAACCCTGTAAATCACAATAATAGGGAGGGGAATACTACAGCTCTGGGATCCGTTATCCAGAAACCCATTATCCAGAAAGCTCCATATTACAAGAAGGCTATGTCCCATAGGCTATCCAAATAATCCAAATTATTTAAAATTATTTCCTTTTTCTCTGTAGTAATAAAACAGTAGCTTGTAATTGATCCAAACGAATATATAATTAATCCTTATTGGAAGCAAAACCAGCCTATTGGGTTTATTTAATGTTTACATGATTTTCTAGTAGATTTTAGGTAAGAAGATCCAAATTAACCAGATCACAAGCATTCGGAATAACAGGTCCCATACCTCCTGTATACATAATTCCCCTTCCCTGTCTTTCAAATAACACATGACAGTTATGATTGCAGCAGCCATATTAATGTTGCCAGGCTTCAGTCTGCGTGTTCAGTGGATCTCCTCCACATACACATATGTACATGATCATACACATATCCAATTAACCAAATAGAGAGCTGACTGCATGCAAAAATAGAACTGAATGTGATTACATTGTCCATATAAACCAAAGGTTTAATTTCCCCAGGGCCTTAATGTGAATGTCATCAGTGACAGTTATATACAGTTTATTGCACAATATTTCAGATTTATACAGGGTCACTTATTTATGGGTTATATGAATAGGGGTGGTATATCAAACAGGGAGAAAATAATGAATTTCAGATTTCCTCCATGGGGCCACCATTTCCATAATTCCATTCCATAATTTAAAGGGTGTTTATATAACATGCAGTGGTGAGCATCTGCACTTGTAGCACTTTATTCTAGGTATTTAGGTATTTTTTCTCTTTCTAAAAGCCACCAAATTATGATTAGTGATGTTCAGATGTTCAGTAGTTCTAACAGCAGCTGAACTACAATTCCTTAAAAATTCTTATAAAATGAAGTGGTATTTTTACATCCCAGGTGCTTACATTTATCAACATTGAATCTTATCTGCTACTAAACTGCCCAGATTGCCAGTTTGTCAAGATCCTGCTACAAGGAAGTCACATCCTGGATGGAATTAATTGGGCTGCATAGTTTTGTGTCATCTCTAAACACTGTTACATTACCTTATAATTCCCTGCTCTATGTCTTTAAAGGGGAAGGAAACCTAGTCGGCGCAAACCCCCCCCCCTCCCGTTTGTTGCCCAAAAAACCCTCCTCCCCCCTGGCCTACCCGTCCCGCTGGGCAAATGCCCCTAACTTGTTACTTACCCTTCTGCGCAGGTCCAATCCAGGGAGTTCACCGACGACATCTTCTTCCACGTGATCTTCTTCCTGCTGTGAACGGCGTTTTGGCGCATGCGCTGTAGGATCATTTCGCCGGTACGGATCTACTGCGCATGCGCCAAAAGTCACGCGCATGCGCAGTAGATCGTACCGGCAACATGATCCTACTGCGCATGCGCCGGTCAAAGCAGGAAGAAGATCGCGTGGAAGAAGATGTCGTCTGTGAACTCCCTGGACTGGACCTGCGCAGAAGGGTAAGTAACAAGTTAGGGGCATTTGCCCAGCGGGACGGGTAGGCCAGGGGGGGAGGAGGGTTTTTTGGGCAACAAACGGGAGGGGGGGGGGTTTGCGCCGACTAGGTTTCCTTCCCCTTTATTGAACATGTTAAATCAAAGTGAGTGCAATACAGACCCTGAGGGACCCCACTAAGAACCTTACTCTAAGTAGAGAATGTCCCATTAACAACCACCCTCTGCAGTCGTTTGTGGGGCACAGTATCAAACCCTTTGGCAAAATCCAGATAGATCACATTACTGCAATCCCACTGTTCAGCTTCTTCCTAACCTCATCATAAAAAGCAAGTTTGGCTGACATGACCAACCCATCATAAAGACATGCTAATTACTGTTCATAATTGCATTTTCCAGAACATCATTTTCAATGTGATTCCTTCAAATAACTTGCCCACCACAGATGTGTCAAACGTACTGGCCTATAATTGCCAGGCTGAGATCGTTATACATTTTTAAATATAGGAATTATACCAGCTTTCCTCCAATCCAAAGCAATTTGACATTGTTATAATGTATATGTCTCCTTTAATCTCAGCTATATGTAAATGGTTTCTTATAAAGAATGTCATGTCTAGTGATGGGCGAATCTGTGCCGTTTCAATTCACCGAAAAATCCACGAATTTACTGAAAAATTAGCGAAACTGTGAAAAATTTGCTAAACGCATTGAAGTCAATGGGCATCAAAAACATTTTGACGCAATCGACAATTTTGATGCAAGCAACAATTTTATGCGCGCAACTATTCCGAAAGGATAACAATTTTCTTTTGTTTTCTCCAATGCAAATTTTGTCCGTAGTTTCTTGAATTTATTCAGTGACGGGAAAACTTGGAAATTCCCCACTAATTCGTGCCTGCCGAATTTATTCGCCCATCACTAGTCATACCATAATATATTTGTATAAATGTATTTAAATACCGTAACACTATTAGAACACTCAGCTGTACATCTGAGTGAGACAAGGAGCAGTTAGAAATTTAAGAAGAAAACCAGAATACAGCTTGATTGGGGAGACTAGGGGAATAGAAAATTGGCAAACTAGAATTTTTTTTCAAATCTTCATAAGGTTGTCTCAGTAAAAAGTTTAAAATATTATTATATAGAGTGCCCATGATGTAATTCTATCTGAAAATCTGATAAAATCAAGAAGAGATGTTTCCTCTGTTTCGTTGACCAAAATAATAAATGTAAAGAATAGAAGCATACATTCTAAATGCATTTCTAGTCTGGAAACCTTTATAGTCTTCTAAAACAGTGGGAGGCTATTGAAGTATAATTCATCCTCAACCAACATCCTAGGGCCTAGAAAAAAAAACTATGGCACAGGAAAAACCATTTCATTTACTGTACAGTATCTGTCAACTGAGCCCAAGAACATTTGGAAATGTTCTACTGCATGTAATTTCATTTAACAACTGTAAAGCTGCCTGTGCATTTGTTCCAACTCAAACTGCCAAGCCTGCGTGTGTAAATTTTGAACAGTCAAATCACAAACAAAAACTATTTGCCACTGACAACTTGGGCAAGGAAAAATAAACAAAATGAAAGCGGAGATAAGTTCTGAGAATAAGATCGCTATGCCTCTGTTTTTTAATTGCTGTTATTAAATAGCCGTGATGTCATCAAATTGAGTTGATGTCATGTTCATGTATATTCGATTTAAATTACATTAAAGATCAGTTACAATATACAAATATAATACAAACAATTATGTACTCAAAAATCGGCAAAAAACTCAAAGAACTGATGCTGGCTCCCACATCAGTAGCAAAATGATGGCACATACCCTGGTGTGATTCTTAAAACTTGCCATAAATTTTAAATATAGGTATTTACAAAGGCTCTAGCTCGAAGCATCCATTAGAAATTCTCTTTATATCAATAGATAAATTCTATACACTAAGGGGGTTATTTACTAAACTCCGAATGCAAAAATCACGAAAAATTTGTGTTTTTTCTTATAAAAAAAATCACGAATTTCACGAATCACAAATTTTTTGGAATTTATTAAACCCCAAGGATGGAAATTCAGAATAAGAAAACCCGCCATATCAGACCTGTCGAGGTTGCCTATAAGCCAATGGGGGAAGTCCCAATGATTTTTCGATTTTGTGCAATACCCCAAAGTGTTTGGGCAAAAATAGGAGTTTTCGGGTGAAAAATCGTGAAAATCGTGAAAATTTTAAAAAAGGTGTTGGTACATATACATAAAGTAGAAAACTATTCTAAACAGAATACTCACGTTTTATGTTGGTAAAATTAATGTATATTATAATAAAATGTATTTAAATTATCTACATTATATTCATATCAGTTGATTTGATGTCATTTAAATGCTTAGACAATTCCAAAGAGGGATGCACCGATGCACCGAATTCAGGATTCAGTTTGTCTGTTATACAGGTATAAGATCAGCTATCCGGAAACCCAATATCCAAAAAGCTCCGAATTACTGAAAGGCCTTTTCCCATAGATTCCATTTTATTTAAAGGGATACTGTCATGGGAAAAAACATTTTTTTTTAAAGTAAATCAGTTAATAGTGCTGCTCCAGCAGAATTCTGCACTGAAATCCATTTCTCAAAAGAGCAAACAGATTTTTTTATATTCAATTTTGAAATCTGACATGGGGCTAGCCATTTTGTCAATTTCCCAGCTGCCCCTGGTCATGTGTCTTGTGCCTGCACTATAGGAGTGAAATGCTTTCTGGCAGGCTGCTGTTTTTCCATCTCAATGTAACTGAATGTGTCTCAGTGGGACATGGGTTTTTACTATTGAGTGCTGTTCTTAGATCTACCAGGCAGCTGTTATCTTGTGTTAGGGAGCGGTTATCTGGTTACCTTCCCATTGTTCTTTTGTTTGGCTGCTGGGGGGGGGGGAAGGGAGGGGGTGATACCACTCCAACTTGCAGTACAGCAGTAAAGAGTGATTGAAGTTTATCAGAGCACAAGTCACATGACTTGGGGCAACTGGGAAATTGACAAAATGTCTAGCCCCATGTCAGATTTCAAAATTGAATATAAAAAAATCTGTTTACTCTTTTGAGAAATGGATTTCAGTGCAGAATTCTGCTGGAGCAGCACTATTAACTGATTCATTTTGAAAAAAAATTTTTTCCCATGACAGTATCCCTTTAAATAATCCAAATGTTTAAAAATGATTTCCTTTTTCTCTGTAATAATAAAACAGTAGCTTGTACTTGATCCCAACTAAGATATAATGAATCCGTATTGGAAGCAAAACCAGCCTATTAGTTTTATTTAATGTTTATTTGATTTTCTAGTAGACTTAAGGTATGATCCAAATTACAGAAAGATCCCTTATCTGGAGCATGTTTACAATATATATATATATATATATATATATATATATATATATATATATATATATATATATATATATATATATATATATATATATATATATACATACAAAGAGCCAGCACTCTCGAATAAAGTGTTCATTTGCCTGGGTGCACGATCAATACAATATCTCCATCCATCCAAAGAAGATCAGCACTCTCAGGGCTTAAAAATATAAAGAAAAAGGTTTTAGGTTTTATTGAAAATAACACAGCAGAGGACTATCGGTTCGGTCCGTTCCAGGGCCTTTCTCAAAGTGCTGAATCCATCAATGTACATGCCTTATAACTACTAACTGGCGGCAAAAACAACAGCTGTCGTGGTATCACTAGATTAGCATCTGTTCCAAGTCTGTTGCTGAACTACTCAAATTACAGTCTTGTTGCCACACAAATCTTTATGCTATACTGAAATCCTTTTCATGTTCTACACAATATAAGTACAAAGTAAAAGCAAGTTAAAAACAAAATACATTGTAACAGTGTTATCTTCAACAAAATAGATAATGAAAACAGCTTGCGTTGTTGATATAGCAAGTGTACTTTGTATCAAATTATACTCAGATTAGTTAAAAGAAACACTTGGTTCATGCTGTTACTAATGTGTCAATCTCTGAATTAACATATGATTTATCGCCTCTATTACTGAATCAATTAATAAGTACTATATAATATTCTCGTCGCCCCTAGCTCACATGTAATGCTGCTGAAAAAATATATAGAAAAACACAACCTCCATGTTCAAATCCCATAAGCTTCGTTAATGGTAACTGATTACTCCCCTATCCAGGTAAGTGGAACATTCATATGCCAACCAATCACGTGTCAAAACCCATCCTAGCCCAGGAGTACATGTATGAGGAAATATGTGAGCTAATGTTGAAGTGTATACATATACAAAATAAAATATTAATGTGGTTTTATAATTAAAAATAGGGATCCAGGATTCGGTTCGGGATTTGGCCAGGATTCGGCCTTTTTCAGCAGAATTCGGATCCGGCTGAATCCTTTTGCCTGGCCGAACCAAATCTGAATTTGCATATGCAAATTAGGGGCGGGGAGGGAAATCGACTGACTTTTTGTCACAAAACAAGGAAGTAAAAAATGTTTTCCCCTTCCCACCCATAATTTGCATATGCAAATTAGGATTCGGATTCGGTTCGGTATTTGGCCGAATCTTTTACAAAGGATTCGGGGGTTCGGCCGAATCCAAAATAGTGGATTCGGTGCATCCCTATTAAAAACAATAACATGTGTTTCAGCAATATTAGTGTGCATGATATCTTATATGTACCATGTGAACCCTCCCTCAGTTCATCAAAATATGAAGTGTACCACCCCTAAGGCATATATCAACCCCCTTGTTTTAATGCAATACTGAAATAGACAATCAAATAATATAGAGAAAACAAAGGAAAAAAAGACAATAAAAAATAGACAATAAAAGCATATAATGTGAAAAATAAAGTAAAGAGTCTCTATCCACGTTGTGTAGCCTTAGCAAAATGTATCATTGTGTATAGTGTGTCCCAAATTTGTGCCCACTTGCTATGCGCTTAGGGCACGCCAACCTTGCTCACTCCATCTTCACAAGCTCCTGTGTATGAAACTGTATGGTGGTTTACATCTGGTTGGATCCGCCTACCTGTCCACGGTATGGCAAATGCTGCACTAGATCCCATACATCTGCAACCAAGTTGTAAGCCGACTGAGCCACCTGTCCCGGCCACCATCAGGAGGAGAAATTCCTCACCTGCGGACAGCAGCTAGCCCGGAGCTGAACCATTACATCGGTGCATATGTAGCCACGCCACCCCTCTATATATGGGTACACATCCAAAGGTCAGCTTACCCTTGCAGTGTGCATTTGAGGCTGGCGGGCGGTGATCGGCCGCAGTCCAGTCCCCTCCAGCTTTGGTCTGCGGCCGGCGGGCTTCCGGACATTACATTTAACCAGTAATTGGCGGCTGAAGTCAGAGGGAACAAGTGCGCCCGAGGGCGGAGCAGCATCGTCCAGTTTGGGGAACCCAGTTAGTAGTTATAAGGCATGTACATTGATAGATTCAGCACTTTGAGAAAGGCCCTGGACAGGGCTGAAACGTTAGTCCTGTGCTGTGTTATTTTCAATAAAACCTTTGTCATATTTTTAAGCCCTGAGAGTGCTGCTCTTCTTTGGATGGATGTATATATATATATGTGTGTGTGTGTATAAATACTACTGTAAATTGTAATTAAAATGAACTGAAAATATTCAATTAAATGGCATGGTTTGCTGTCATCTATGTATTTGTTATGATTTATTTTGTTCACTGTAGAAGCAGTCTCAGAAATGACATACCTTGACATTTCTTTGATAAATAGAGCATTGCTTATCTGGATCAATTTCTCTGCTGTCACAGTAGGATATATATAATGTCTCTGGTAATTTAAAACATCATTTGCAGATGCTTCATTATTTCCTCCTTGCTCATACCACCTCTGTTTAACAATCACTTTATAAACTACAATTTTATCCGTATATTAATGTGTTCTAAATATATTATGACTGTAGAGCAGTGATTCATATAACTGTGTGGTTGGATCACTTTAGCAGGCCGTGAGTTGTGGCTGGGGGAGAAGGTCTGTTTGCCCTCCTAGATATACCTTAAAGTACAGCCTGAGGGTCAGGATGGGGTTACAGATTAAAGGATATTTAAGACGCCCTATGTATTTTTTCACTATGGCTGAAAAACAGAGTTTCAACATCTGTAACCTTGTTATGATTGAAAGGGGTTCCTGAGCAAATGCTCAACCTAAGTGCAGGGTTTGAAATTACAAAGTCCTCTGCTGTAGACATATAGGGGTTATTTACTAAAACTCAAATTTTTCTGGTCTGGGCCAAAAACTCAAATTTCTCCTTGAAAAAAACTTAACATTTTTGAGATTTATTATACCTGATGCTGCAAAAAGCCCAAATCCGAAAACCCGGCATCTCAAACCTGTAAAGGTCACATACAAGTTAATTGGAAGATATTGTGGTCTGTGTTGTCTAAAAAATTCTGGGTTTTCCGGTGATAAAAATTCAGTTGATTCGGGAGTAAATCTATTCAGGAGTAAATTGGCACTATTATTTTGATGATTTAATGAGTAATGTCAATTTCTTTGATTTTGTTTAAGGGTTATTCACCATCTAAAGCAGCTCTGGGAAGGGGGGTCGCAGACCCTGTAAACTGTTCTAAATGGATACATTTAGTTGATACATTTCTTATCTTTGTCCCTTCTGAGCACAATCTTTGGGTTTCATTAAAGGCAGCTGTTAGAATTGATATAATAGTTGCTAATACTCCAGAGAGAAATGTATCAACTAATTGATACAAAATTGTAACAGTTTAGAGTCTGCGCCTGAATTACCGAGCTGCCAGACTCACCAGAGACAGGGACATTCAACTTTAAAAATTCGATTTTGAAAAAACGTTAAAAAATGGAAAGTGATTGAAAAAAGTCTTTATTTCTGCACTGAAAAAGGTGTTTGGAAGGTGAGCAACCCCTTTACATAGCCACAAAACTGTCTATAATGACATGTGTATATTGACAACATACAGAATACGAGGTTATGTTTGTCATTGCAAAAATTTAAAAAAAATAAAAAAAGAGCAAAACACTGGGAAGAGAAAACAGTGGGGCTCATTTATCAACAATGGGCAAATGTGCCCATGGGCTGTTACCTATAGCAGCCTATCAGTGATTAGCTTTTTAAAGACAGCTGCAAGAAGAACAATGAATGCAGCAATCTGATTGGTTGCTATACATAACAGCCCATGGGCAAATTTGCCCAGTGTTGATAAATGAGCCACAATTTCTTTGCGGCTATTAACTAAGTGACATTCACCGCACTAATATGATCTCTGTGTCACTTTTGTAAATGAGCAGCTACGTGTGATCTTTTTCACAGTCATCCTAGAGGGAAGGAAGCAACTACTAGCTAATTCCTCTGATCCTATGGATTAACTGGATTAATTGAGAATGTTGCAGAACAGTTCAACTCAAGCCCGGACTGAATACCAATTGATACGTCACTATTTCTTCTATTCCAAGAAGGCGCTAATGGTACTTTTTTAATGAAGACCAATTGAAAAGTTGCACTATATAGCCGAATAAATGTTAATTTAAAGGTGAACCCCCCCTTTAGAAGTAGACTGTTTTTTTACAGGAAGGATGAACATTTTATTCCAATGTAGCCCATAATATGTTATATTTGCAGCATTGTACAGTTATCTGTCACTTAATGTTGCAATACATATATTTCAAAAAACACTTCATACATTAGAGATGAAACCAGGAGCAGTTTTTTTTTCTATAATTTATTCATTGCCCCTTTAATAGTCATGTTTTTTTATACCGTATAATAAAAAATTAATGAATTCTCTGTTCCTCGTGAAACTGGTTTGTAGCACATTTTCTGACTGAACGCTTTATGAAGTTTTTTATCGCAATATCGATACCGTATTCATAGGAATCTGATTGCTTGACAGTGAATGAAACGCATTCTGTGCAGGGTCAGTGCATGACAAAGTACATTGAAATACAGTTTTCGGATTTGAGAAGCTTTTGTATGAATCGGATGTCGTTAATTTGAGATTTTGGATAAAATCTCACTTTTGCAGCTTCTAAAGGACAGGTACCAATAACTGCATGTTGTTGGGTAGAGCAACAACAATTGTATAAATAATAAATATGTAATTAAACAAATGCTTTATACTTTAGATAACTTGACTTCTAGAAGTTTTTTCATGCTAAAAATATATTTTTCATGTCCCCAACTTGTAAGAGATTTTTTTAAGGAAGACCTGTGGTTTTAAAAAATGGCTCACAACTTCCTGCAAAGTTGGAATAAAATGGGCATTAAGCTGGTCATAGATGCAAAGATCTGATCGTACGAGTCCTCGATTCGTACGATTTTCGGACGGCGTGTGGAGAGTCCCGTGGAGATCAGTCGTTTGGTCAATCGGACAGGTTAAAAGATTTCTGTTGCGATAATTTCTCTGCATGTATTGCCAATCATACGATTTTCAGTGGGAGACTGTCACCAGCTTTGTCGGACATAAACTTTCGTACGATTGCTGTCAGGGGCAGAACATCGGCTGAACTGTTCTTTTTCTACTTTATTTAAACTGAAGGTTAGTGGCAGGTCGGGAGATGGGGAAGTCCAATCGTTTGAGGATTCGAACAATCGGATCTTTGCATCTATGGGCATCTTTACATTGGCAAAAAGTGTGTAAAGGGAGCCTTGTACTTACAGAAAATATATACCCCACCTTTTGACATGAGCTCATTCAGTTGGGCACAAAAGTATATAAACACTATCTGAACGGCCTAAATAAATATAAATGTATTTTTACACAGACAAACCCAATTCCACAGATTGAAAGGAAACCATAACTGTTCAGTATCCCCACACCTTCCTTAGGCTCACAGAGTAATCCAGCACTATTTGAATTTCCAAAAATATATTTAAATTTTAGGGATGCACTGAATCCAGGATTCGGTTCGGGATTCGGGCAGGATTCAGCCTTTTTCAGCAGGATTTGGCCGAATCCTAATTCTAGCATATGCAAATTATGAGCGGGGAGGGAAAACATGTGACTTTTTGTCACAAAGCAAGGAAGTAAAAAATCATGCAAATTAGGATTCGGTTCGGCATTCGGCCGAATATTTCGCCAAGGATTCGGAGGTATGGCCGAATCCAAAGTAGTGCATTCGGTGCACCCCTAATAAATGTACTTTTTTTTTTTACATACACATACCTGATTCTACAAACTAAAAGGAATCCATGGCAGGGCCGGAACTAGGGGTAGGCAGAAGAGGCAGCTGCATAGAGTGCAACGATTGGGGGGGGCTGAGCAGCTACCTCTTCTGCCTACCCCTAGATTGGACCTGGCACTAGACTTCGTATGCCGGTACTGCGCTTCTACGCACAAGCATGAGAATGGCTCTACTGCACATGTGCACAAGAACGCCACTACCAAACAAGCACACCCAAATGCCGCTACCACACATGTGCGCGAACGCAGTTACTGTGAGACGGGGATGGGCGGCGAGCTGGCTGGTCTGCCTGTGGCGATATCTTTTTTTTTACGCATGCCGCCATACAAGTCTACGGGCGTCATTTCTGCCGCAAACAAGGAGAAAAAATTTACCCATCCCTACAAGGAAGCAAAAAATGTTTTCCTTTTTCCCTTCCTTACCTTGATTTGTATATGTAAATTAGGGTTTGGATTTAGTTCCGTATTCAGGCAAATCTTTTATGATTTATTGATTGGCTTAGACAATCCCAAAATAGTGAATTTGTGCAATCCTACAAATTTGGAGTCTTTTGAGTCAATCAAGGACTGGATCAAGATAGGGATTCAACTTGATACTAGTTGCTAGAATATTTTCCAAAAACTCTGTAATTTACAGAAAAAAACTAACTTGAATGTTGAAAATGCACCTTTAACAATAACTTATATAGAAGCTCACCAGGCTACAGCTGCTGAATTTTGGAAATCATTTTTATCTTAAATCTTGAAAATTTGAGTACATTTTGAATATAATTCAAGATTGCCTTTTTGACCATGATTTTCTCAAATTGCGGAAAAAAAGCATCTTGGAATTTTAATAAATAGGCCCTTTGTATGTTTGGCATAGTGCAATATCATTTTCTTTAATAGAAATTTTGTGCAATATTTTGCAGAGTAATGTATATATAGAATGGCAGATATAGAGCAATTACTGAATGAAGTGTCACAGACAGTGTTAGCCCTGACAGTATCCAGGAATCTTCCCAAGATATTACCAGCTTACTGGTCAATGAACTTTAAATAACTTGCGCAGGACATGATTCACCATTCCAGAGATGACATTTCTCATCTATCAACTAAGATGATAACATGCAAATCATACTAATAACCGTTAAAGGAAAGAAAAATCCTACTCAAAACCGACTCTTTTGCACCCCTCTAGTTAGCTGGGTATAGGATCTATTTTCTAGAATGCTTGGGACCTGGGCGCTTTCCATAATTTGGATCACCATAAGCCTGCTAATATGTATATATACATTAAGGGAGTTATTTATTAAAGTCTAAATGCTAAAAACTCTAGTTTTTTTTACTATAAAATCTGAATTTTTTTGTGGAAGAAAACTCTTTTTTGAGATTTATTATACCCCCAGGCTGCAAAAAGTCAGAATCTGAAAATCCGCCATCTCTGACCTGCCATGTTTGTATATAAGTCAATGGAAGAGGTCCCTATACTATTTGGAAGTTTCTGTGGCCTTAGGCTGAAAATCTGATTATTTGGGGCTTTTCTTGCAAAAATCCAAAAAAATTGAGCGATTCAGGTAGAAAACCCCTAAGAAAATCTTATGATTTGGGTTTTCTCTCTATTTTATTGATTTTTTTCCCCAATCCGATTGAATTGGGCGGTTTCACTAATAAACAAGATCAAATTGTTTGGTCAGACTTTTTTATTTTAAAAAATCAGATCAATTCGGATTTTGATTAAAAAAAACCCCTAAATATACCCAATAGGATTGTTTTGCCACCAATATGGATTTCAACATAGTTACCATCAAGAACAAGGTACTGTTTTATTATTAAAGAGAACGGAAATAATTTTTTTAAAAAATGTAAATATTTGCTTAAAATAGACTCTATGGGAAATGTCCTCCCACCAGCTTTTATCTTTATTGACCTTTTAGTTATTACTGTGTTGCCTGCACATTTGAGATTCAAATATGTGGTGCATTAGGTTTTTTTTTTTTTTTTTACAGTTTTTTATGCGAATTAAATTTTACAGAGCATAATAAATATGCCCCTTAACGACAGCTCTGAAGCCATGGGGCCAACTCAACGATCTCATGTAGTGGGGGGATTGACACAAATTCAACAGTTACACCTCTTCAATATTGAGGAACTTTTAGGGCAGAGACATATACTCAGATTTGGGGAGATTTAGTTGTCTGGTGATAAATCGCCTCTTCTTCTGGGCGACTTATCTCCCCGAACTGCCTCCTCGCCGGCAGGATGGCTCGTGAGGCAACATTGGGCGACTTCTGAAAACGACACACATCGATTGGCGATTGCCGGCGTTTTACATTCTAGCCAGCAGGAAGCATTTTGGGGAGATTAGTCACCCCGAAGAATAGGTAATTTATCGCCAGGCGATTAATCTCCCTGAATTTGAGCGTGTGTCTCTGCCCTTAGGGGTAATGCCTACAAATTCAAACTGAGCTTATCCCATTTACTACCGCCATTTATCACTCCCAAAGAGGCCTATTTATCAGTCTCGTTTTCTAAAACCACGAATGTCATAACATCTATTACAAGATACAAATTTAAGAAGCACAACGATCCAAAAAAAACAGAATATCTCAAAAACCTCCAAAAATTCGAGTTTTTTAGACAATTCATAGCAAAAAAAAAAATGAGAAAACCTCTAAAAGTCTGAATTGATCAAAAACAGTCCACTAGAATCAGCGCAGCTCCCATTGACTTTTATAGGACCTCGACAACTCTTACCTGACAAATTTTTGTATTAGAGTTTTATGTAAAAAAAAAGCTTTAAATAAAAATAAGAAAACCACAAATTTTTAAAGAAAAAACAGAAATCCGATTGTTAGTAAATTGGCCCCAAAGTGTTGATGGGTAACTAGTGGTAATAAATGGGGTTAAATTTCCCTGCAGCATTTTAAATATATCAGGTGGAACAATATATTCCTAACCAAGATCTGATGGAATCCTTCATACTACAGACACTGCTAAAGTCTCCTGTTTAAACCCATAATTTGAGGTTAAGTATTTAAAAATTGTAATTTTTTCTTCCTATAAATGTTGCAGATTTTAGGCTGCCGTTTATTAAATTGGAATGGATGAGCTAGTTTTTGAATACACAGTTACTATTTTATGTGTATTTTCCTGGGAAAAAGGTAAAACGTGTGAATTTGAAACTAATGAATGAGTCTATTTTCCCATGAATGAACTTTATATTGCGCATTTAAGCCTATTATATATTTTATCTGGATGGTTCTAAAAGCCTAGTTTAATTCTTTCATGGTGTGTTCAACCTATGAAATTATGTTTGATTTCTCCTGCTGCAGTGTGTCTGCTGTCATTGTGCTCTACAAGAGCCTACACCGGTTCGTTATTATGTTTTTGCAGGAGAAGGTGAGAGAAATCCTTTACTGAAAAGCACATCATTATTTCAAAGCCCTCTGCGGAAAGAAAATACTTTTTTTCATCTTCGTGGACTACAAAGGTTTGATTGTCATATTTGTCTTGGAAAAAGTGAGTTGGCTGTAGTGTTTAATGCTCCTCAGCTGAACAACATACTAGTTCTTTAGAGATGAGGGATTTTTGAAGCCTCACTGGTACACTTGCACATATAGACAAGTATTTTATGGCCTTGCTTGGAATGATTCAAAGGAGGCAAGTTGACAATTTTAAGTAGGAACCTCTGCGCATCATGGATGGAAATATTGGCCCAGCTTCTTAGAAGGAAATGCAAATTTAAGATATGACTTAGGCAATGTGTTCCCTTTCAAGGGGGGTTGGAGAATCTAAGAACATGGAATTGTTGTCAAGTTTCCTAGTTAATTTACTGTATATATATCCCCTTTGCAAATGTTACATTCAGAATCCCGAAACATTTTCATGGCTACTTTATTGCTGTATTAGGGACATTACACAGCAGCATCTCAGGGGTCATCTACAAACTCAAGTACAGTCTGCAAAGTGCAGTAAGTCAGTGTTTCCTCAAAGCTCCAGCATAATTACAGTTGATCTCCAAGGGGCAGATTTACTAAAGGCGCAAAGTGGCAAACGCTTTTTAACATTTCTTCAGCGTTACCGCCGCAGGGGCATCACCGATTTACTGGCTGTTCAGTGCAGGAGATCAAAGAGAAACACTGGGCATTTCAATAAAAATTGAGCTCAAAATTGAGTCAAAATCAGACTGTCCCATGAAAAACAAGACAGTTGGGAGGTATGCCTTGGATGTTGCTCTCAGTGGCCTCAGAGCAGGTGCTTATTTTTCAAGTTTTCGTTGGATAAAAAGCAGGTGTTCTGCCAAACAAAGCCTCCTGAGGGCTGAAAGTCCATATAGGGGCTACCAAATAGCCAATCACAGCCCTTATTTAGTAACCTCTGGAATTTTTTTCATGCATGCGTTGCTCCCCAACTGTTTTTTACATTTGAATATGGCTCACAGGTATAAAAGGTTGGGGACCCCTGAGGCGCAATTTTAGCCTCAGTTAGGCAGGTCGACTGATAGGGACTTTAAAGGGCAATTGCTTATACGGATCGGGAGGGGACTCTCTGCGGGTAAAGGGGTTGGATGCCGGGAGAGATCCGTGGGTTATCTACTACAGCTACATGATGATTTGATGTTCCTTGGCACACCGCTTACTAACGTATATGGTTGAACTTACGCCCTTGGGCCATTGATACTTCTCCGTAAGAGTGTTTGGCTCCTAATTATATGGGCGGGATCTTCAAGTGGGTGAAGGGGTTGGCATCGTGAAGGGGATTCCTTGGGCGACCCTTTGGCAAACACACTTGATTATGGTGATTTTTTGCATTTATGACATACCTATTTCGGATTGTTAGCTGTTCATTAACCTTATATGTGCATCCAGCACATTTACCCCTTAACCCACTCATTGCCTGTCAACCAGTCCCCTTTGACTAACTGGTATTTTAACTTTGTTGACTAGACATTGGTTTTAATGTAACAATACAGGTTATGTTTTATCCTTTAACACTTCACTAAAGTATCAGTGTGTATGGATGGGAAGGTGCAGACTTGTGGGCCAATTCTTTTTCTTTTTGTAATATATTAACTATTTGACCCTGTACACCATCCCCTGTGCTTGATGGGCGGTGCTCCCCAACCACTAACTCTTATATGTTTGCAAATACCAACTAAAATATCCCAATGAAATGCCAAGAGTGAATTTTGATTCAGGTTTATATTTGCTACTGATTTTTTTGTAGACGAGTCAAGTAGTATTTTACATCTACCGTACTGTTCTTTCTGGTATTGTATCAGATCAAGAGTATCTTTAGTAGACTCAGTGGGCAAAGGTGGAAGCGGCTGAGTGCCGTCCAACTCGCCAGTGTTTGTGGCTGGAGCTCATAATAAGTGATTTTGCCCATTCCATCATTTTTACATGCCTTTTCTAGGGGTCAATTTAAGGAAGTTAAATATGAAATATAACTTCCACAACATAGTTTAGTGAACTTTGCAGCTGTGTTTTCACATATGAAGGTTTGATATCCCAACCATGGCGGACATGCTGATCTATTATTGATATCCCGGTGAAGTGGGATGTATAAATGAATGATGCTTCACAAAATATTGGTCTGTGTACAATTTCAGCATTTTCCTGACTAGTAAGACTGACAATCAATATTGGTTCAGTATTTTTTTCCCCTAAAAATAATGATATTTTGTGATAAAATAACTGTTATGGAGGGTTGTGTGTTATTTTCATTTTGGATTGCCACTTCATCATGTTGTTACACCTGAATGTACACAACCTTCCCCGGAAACCCAAGCTGATTCAGCTAATGTTATAAGGTAACTTTATTGGCTAACTTAGAGGATGTTATATAAGCTCTTACATTTGGTTATCTTAATAATGTAAATCATAGCCAGCCCACATTAACTTTCTTGTCTAGATAATACACCCTAGCTGTAAAGGCAAGCAAAGACAATATCCATATCTAGACTTGAGTCCTACTGTAAGAGGTATTCATTATCTGATCTACGCACAGATTGGGTTGACATTGTTTGTGAAAAAAATATACATACTCCTATATTTTTATTTTTCTTCCTTATTAATAAAATTGACATCAAGCTACATTTTTACCAGCCAGGCCGGTAAAATACCAGTCAGGATGCAACCCTACATACAGACTGAACTGGTTATGCTCATTAATTGTTTCCTGTGGGCCCATCAGTATTAACTCTAATGGATTTAACATGCTGAAGCCCTTCCTGGACTGCAACTTGATTGGTCCCATGTGGAGGCTGTCTTTGTGGTTGACAGAAAGAATCAATTGATTTTCTGCATGAGTTGATTCCTTTTTGGCCTACAAAGGTGACTGCCAAGATGTCATTGTTGTTTGTCTTTTCACAGAAGATCAAAGGGTTCCAGTCAAAACTACACTCTACCACAAGGAGGACCATACAGACTAGCCAGATGCAACCATTTCTTCTCAACCCGCACACTCCAGTGACAAGCACCAGAAGCACCCAGACTTAACACTAGAGATGGGCGAATTTGACTGTTTCGTGTCGCCAAAAATTTGCCACCGGCGAAATGTCCTTGACGAGCAGTGAATTTTCATATTTTTTTGACGCAAAGCACCATACAAGTCTATGGGCGTCATTTACGCGGTGAAACACAATGGAAACATTTTTCCCATCCCTACTTCACACCCATACTGACAGAACAACTAAGTGAACAATTGTTAACAGGTACAAGTACATTTTGCTAGAATTAAGAGGCTCTTTGTCTAAAGCAGTTGCCTATGTAACGTCTGCCCTAGTGCCCATGGTCAAAATCAGTGATTCCCAACCAGTGACTCATGAGCAACAAGTTGCTCATCAACCCGTTGGATGTTGCTCTCAGTGGCCTCAAAGCAGGAGCTTATTTTTTAATTACAGGCTTGGAGGCAAGTTTTTGTTGGCTGAAAACCAGATGTACTGCCAAGCAGAGCCTCATGTAAGTTAACAGCCCATATAGGGACTACCAAATGGCCAATCACAGCACTAATTTTGGAACCCCAGGAACATGATTCATGCTTTGCTCTCCAGCTCATTTTACATCTGAATGTTGAAGCCATCAACTCAACTGAGAGTTAGACATAATGTTCCCAGCACGTGAATTTCTCTCAGATTGGAAGCTGACATTATCAGGTTCAGGTTATTTAGAACTGGTAAAAATAAACATATAAAAAATATTTAGTAGTATAATTAATAGTACCAGATTTGGTTATAAACGGCTAAATGTAGTTGAATAATGCTAAAGATATTCCACTTTTAATCTAGCAAATTTGTGGTACGGGTATGGGATCCGTTATACAGAAACCAGTTATCTAGAAAGCTCCAAATTACGGAAAGGCCCATAGACTCCATTTTATCCAAATAATCCAATTTTTTAAAATTATTTCTCTTTTCTATGTAATAATAAGACAATACCTTGTACGTGATCCAAACTAAGATATAATTAATGGCAGCAAAACCAGTTTATTTAATGTTTACATGATTTTTTAGTAAACTTAAGGTAAGAAGATCCAAATTACTAAAAGATCCATTATCCGGAAAACCTCAGGTCCCGAGCATTCTGGATAACTGGTCCCATACCTATACAAGGATTTATGTTCAACTACAAAAGCACCTGTCCGAGCTGAACCAGAGGAGATCTTGCTTGCTGCTGGCTAGTGATGGGCGAATTTGCGCCGTTTCGCCGAAAAATTAGCGAATTTTTTGACGCCGGCGCCCGTTTTTGATGCCGGCGTCCGTTTTTTGCGCCGGCGTCCGTTTTTTGCGCCGGCGTCCGTTTTTTCAAAAAAACATTTTTGACGTCGGCGAATTTTTGCCGCGAATTTTCGTGGGCGTTTCGCGAATTTATTCGCCGCGAATTCGCGCCTGGCAAATAAATTCGCCCATCACTACTGCTGGCATTTGTTTGGAAATCCATATAGGAAATCACTACACTGGATGTGGTCTTCTAGAGGAGCCTCCATGCAAATGAACAGAGAATGTACTGCTTTGGATGGGTAGAGTGATAACGTGATTCCTCTGATCTTTAAGAAAGTTTGTGGTTTAGTCTTCTGAAAAACGGTGCCCTGTACTTATTACTATTTCTATTGCTGTGCCCTTGCAGTGTACTTTAAAGTTCTAAGCTACATGTCAAGAACTTTATCACCATCGATGATGTAGATTTACTACAGTAGCTCTCATTGTTCAGTTTAACATCTCCTGGTTTTCTCCTCAACCTTTCATTAATCTTAATGACACATTGTAAATACAGTATGCCTATAAAAGCTGCTAATCATTTGCATCTCATCCTCATTAATCTCCATTATGAGCAAAGCTGTTTTCTTAACTTGGATCTATCCTTTGTTACCAACACATTAGTTCTCCGGTGAATGCAGTGTTGCCATTAATGTGACGGAGACTGAAGTGAATACGTGATTACAAAAGTCCATCGCATTTAGCAAGAGAATCACTAATGATAAAACCGGTAAAGTCGTCAGTAGTGATGGGCGAATCTGTGCAGTTCCGCTTCGCCCGAAAAAATTCGGTAATATACAGCAAAATTCGCGAAAAACGCTGAAAAATTTGTGGAACACGTTGAAGTCAATGGGCATCAAACTAATTTTGCAAATGTATTTGCTTGTGGCGAAACACGGAAATTCGATGTGAATTTATTCGCCCATCGCTAGTTGTCAGTATAAATAAAGAACTCCAACTAAACAAAGAATGAGTCTAGACATGTTTTGGGCTTCTGTACCAGACTTACAGTCTTTTAACATTGATAATGTGACTCAAAAATCAGCTCACTCCCAATATTCAGTACATATATACAATAATAAATTCATTCTGATTTAAGATTCACTTTAAATGGTAGCTGTCAGGAGCTCACTGGTCTAGAATCAGGAACCTGACATGTACTGGCTTTTGCTCCACCGGGTTGAGCCACAGGAGATAGTGTGGATTTGGTCTAGTGGTTTATGTCAATGACTTTTTACCTTTGCCTCTGTATTCTCTGGTTCACACTTGTGTTCCAGGCAATTGCCCAATTAAGAGTCGATTTAAGCCTGCCTCCTCCTATACCCTTTGCTGGATCTGTCCATTTTTTTGCTTAGACCTTCTGAGTTACTGCCCTGCCCTTGTTTCCTCATATTCTGACTCACCGTTTTTTTGACCCCTGACTTTTTATTAGGATTTCTGCTTGTTTGTTGCATGTCCTGACCTTCTACTCATCTCACTGACTTTTTTTGCCTGCCGACTTCCCAGACCATTTTATGCATTTCAGACTTGTTCTCCTGCAACTTACACGTTTATGTTAGAGTCCTTGGGGCAGATCCACTAAAGGGCGAAGTGGCCGGCATTATCGACAATTCGCCAGAAATCGCATCCGCAGGGACAATTCACTGACAGGCATAGAGGACAATTTGCTTGCGAACGGGACTGTCGCTAGCATTTGTTCACACCCTACCGCCAGGCGATTTTTCACTCTGGTCGTACTCAGAAAATTCACTAAGATGCAAATTTTACTGAATGTCACCTCTTTCACCAGAGTATACTTCGCCACCTCAGACCAGGCAAACTAATAAAACAAAGCCATATCTTCCTCAATCGAATGACATCATATCCTGTATGCCGGAAATTCATGAAACTTTTTTAAAGTGAGATAACCTTTAAAACTCTGAACTATTAAAGATATTTATTTTAACATTTTTTTTCCAGACATTTGAGGGCAATGGCACATTTGTTTTTAGGGTGGGCTAATGTATGGGGCTTTAAAGGATCTCTTCTGTCTTTATTATGGTTCCTTGGATATTTGTAATA